>NC_056725.1:994947903-995000403 GCF_019279795.1 Protopterus annectens
TTTTGCTTTACAACTTCTGTGCACATATCCCGGGGTCTGCTGTTCTTTCTACGACGTGCCATTTATGTCATTTTTACATTTTGTGCATATTTTCTTTGGACATTCTCGGTGCCTTTCCACATTGGCATATTGCACCTATATGATACCTGACTTTGACAGCCTTCTGTTACTCCTCCGGTATGTTTGGGTAAATGTAAACCGTTTTTGGTTTACATTGCCGTTGCTACGCTTCGCCCCGCCGTGGATCGCTATTTGCCCTCATTTGCATGGTGCAATACCGCACACAGTGTGTTTTGCATACCTCGCCGGGCGGGGACGGTCCGGCGCACGCCGGTAGTGCACGTGGAATTCATTCATACCTGAATCGCTAAGCAGCCATATTTGGCGTTATAACGCCGACGCTATGCTGGCGCCTGGCGCAAGGTTCATGAATCCCGGGGATACTCTTGAATAGAGATGATGTTTATCATCTGAGTGAGTATCAAATTATTGGAGAAAGAGTTTCATCACTCGAATACCTAGGAATTCTTATAGCTGACAACATAAATACTACTATAACTTTAAATTATAATAAAATTCAAAACTTAATTCAAAAACAAATTGATACCTGGAATACATTAACGTTAAAATTTGAAGATAGATTACAGATAATAAAAATGATATTATTACCCCAAATAGACTATATAGCATTAGCAATTCCTATCTTACCAAACAAAAAAATTATAAAAAAAATTCAGAAACTCTTGATGGGCTTTCTATGGTATCCAAAAAAAAATAGAATTGCTTTCACACACCATATTAGACCCTGGGACTTGGGAGGAATTAAATTTCCAGATATAGAGACATACATTAAAGCTTCCATCTTTAAACTTGTACTACAATGGATAAACCAAAACTACTCGTCTAGGTGGAAAACTTTACATACAACTTTTTTCTTAAATGAAAATAAAACATTAAAAAATATAGACTTGAAGAATTATAACAACATATTTTGGCACTTATTAAGTAGCAACCTACAAAACAATACAACAAAACCTACCAATTTATCATACTTAAATAACATATATAATCTATTTAGAAACTTCTTAAAAACAAATTCTGATATAAAACTATGGTTTGAACTTTTGATACCTTTTAATACAACAAAGAATTTTAAAGAAAAAATTCAAGAAAAAATGTATTAAATGGGAAACTAATAATTTTATTTGTTGGTTCCAATGCTTAAACAATTCTAGCACATTAAACATCCAACAAGTAATAGATGAATTTAAAATACTTGATAAAGATAGAGAAGATCTCCAAAAAGTATTGCATCACGCAAAAAGTTTGTGGGAGGTTATTAATAATTCAAGCTTTAATTCTAAGCCAAAATTGATAACTTATGTACAAGAAATAATTTATGATAAGCATAACAAGTTAATTTCTATATCTAAAATATATAAAATATTAATAGTGTATAAAACCAAAATAACTCAAAACACATGGAATACTATAACAAAAGATCTGACTACGAGCCTATCTCCTGAAAGTAAAAATGATCTTCTGCAATCAGTTAAATTAACCTCTAACTTCCAGATATGGAAAATCTTCACATGGAAATTTTTGCATAGAGCTTTTTATACCCCAAACAAAATTGCTAAATTTAATCCTAACCAGAAAGCTACTTGTTGGAGATGTACTCTAAATTGTGAAGCAGATTGGTTACATATATTTTACGATTGTATTAAAAAGTTCTGGGATGACATTAATAAATTTCTTCAAGCCATTTATAATGATACATTTGTTTTAACAAAATCATTAGTTTTTTTGAATGTTGATGCCTTAATAACTGTTAATAAAAGAGATCAACTTCTTTTATGGACTATTCTGGCTGTGGCCAGAAAATGTATAACAAGAAGATGGAAATCCACAATCTCTCCAAGTTATGAAGACTTCATTTCTCTTTTAAGGGAATCTGCACTAAAAGAAATAAAAGTTAAAGAAGAAAGAATTTTTCCCAGACGTTGGATTAACAACCCTTGGAATAGAGTCTTGATACTCATAGACACACTACAAAATGACACAACTTTCTCTTCATGAATTTAAAAGGGACATGGAATAATATGAACTTAAAGGAATATATAATTATAAATGTCATATGTGTTTTTTTTTCTCTTTCTGTTTCCTTTCATTGGATCATTTGTAAATATTGTACATATTGTTATGATTATTAACTACTTCTGTTAACTTGATCTGTAATTAATAGTGACTGTATCACAATTTACTCATAAACATAAAAAAAATAAAAATCTGTTGAGTAAAAAAAAAAGAAATCACTTGTGGAGACAACAGATACCTTTGAATCAAGGTCTTGCCTTCTCCTTTACTGCTTCAAAGCAGTCAGTCACCACAGATACTTCTGATTTTGTTTGATGAGCAGTTTCAGGAGAGATAAAAGTACAGGCAGTGTGGGACACCAAGGACACATGCAAGCACATAAATATCATGCTGATATATGCCTTTATCAAGGTATTCTATTCTCTGAATCATCTTTGCTCCCCAGGACCTCTTCAAGTAGTTGCAGACAATACCACAGTGATGTGGTACATCAACAAGCAAGAGGGAACCAGACTCTACCCCCTTTACAGACTAGCCATGTTAGCTTGGGATAGAGCTTCATAGCACAATCTCACTCTACAGGCAGCAGGATCAGGTCAGACCCTCAGGAATGGTTAGATTGGGGGTCTTCTAAGATTTGATTCATCTGTGGGGAGTTCCTCAAGTTGACCTCATTTCCTCCACTATGAAGAATCATGTGGAAAAGATTTGTGACTCCATGCAAGGACACCTGGAAGACAGTTTTCTTTTTCTTTGGACTGGAATGTTCCTGCATGCATTTTCACCTTTTCCAGTTATCTCCAGGATGTACCCAAGATCATTGTGGTGAATTCCTTTTAGCCCAGGGAACCATGGTTCTCCCTTCTTTTAGAAATGACCAGGGGCAATTACCACAAGCGTCCTCACAGAATGGATCTACTCACACAAGAACAGGAGTGTTTGATACACCATAGACCCCAACATCAGTCATCTTCAATTGACTGCCTGGATGATAGGGTCTTAATTCTTTTTAGGCACCTGCTTTCTGAGGATGTGCTGCAGGAACTAATAGAGACAAGAAAGCCTGCTACTAGAAAATCATACATTAGCAAATGGAAATGGTTTTCTAACTGGTGCCAATAATATAACCAGCATGCATTCAGGTTTAGTTATTCTCTAGTTTTATAAGGTTTGTGTGAGTCACTCTCCTATGGCCTTTCATATTCCTCTGTCAAGGTTAATTTATTATACATTTCAGCATGTCTGCCTATGGATCCTCTTCTTTCAAGACAGTCACATGTCAAAATGTTCTTTTAAAGGGGTTTTACATAAGAGGCCACCAAGTAAACTGTTGGACCCTCCTTGGTATCTTAATTTTGTGTTAGAGAAACTAACAGTTGCTCCATTTAAACCAGCTATTTTGACAGACTCGAGGTTCCTAACATGGAAAACAGTTTTACTGACTGCTCTGAATACTGCAAGAATGGTATCTGAGTTGCAAGTTCTTATGGTGAGTCAGCTATACCTCATATTCTACAAGGACATGGTTTCTTTGAGAACTAATCCTTCTTTTATGTCTAAAGTGGTATCCAAGTTTACTTTAAGCCAAACTATGCATCTCCCTGTTTTATTTCCTGAACCTAAAAATGAAGAAGAAATGATACTCCATACCTTGGATGTCCACAGACAACTCAAGTACTATGTTAACAGAACTAAATCTTCCAGATCTTTGGATCAATTGTTCATTTCTTGGGAAGGTAAGAAGGGACAACCTCTTTCAAAACAGATGATTTCCAAATCATTGTCTAAGGCTATTACCTTTTGTTATACTCACCAAGACAAATCTATTGTAGTCAGGGTCAAGGCCCACTGTATAAGGATCTTGGCTTCTTCTATGGCTTTTTGGAAATAATTGAATTATAGAAGTATTCTAAAAGCAGCTACTTGAACCTCAGTATACAATTTTACAAAGCACAATAAACGTGATTCCTTTTCTAGGTTTAGATCATGCTTTGTTAGGACCATTCTCCAGGTGGTCTTGAGCCCATCTCCTTCAATCTCCTAAATATAATTAGCTCTGGCAATCCACTCCTATAGTTAAGGCTGCTGCAACAGTTATCAATATAAAGAACATAATACAGCTGTGTAAGCTGAACTTACCATAACAGTATATGTTTGAATGATCACTTCTGCAGTAGCCTCGCTCCCCCACAACTCCATTTGTTTTTTTTTGGTTGTTTTTTTTTTTGTGCTTTTTATGCCAGGATGTAAACAGTTATCTTTTATAATTCCTAGCCTTCTCTCTCTCTCTCTCCCTCTCTCTCTCCTCTCTCTCTCTCTCTCTCTCTCTCTCTCTCGTTTCACATCCAAACTTGTCTTTTAGTCAGCACAGCTCGAGCTGCTTGACAGTTTGGGCACATGGAGTGTGCCTCTGAAGCTTTTGAAGTTGACTGGTTGTTATATCCTTAGCAGTATATGACAAATATGGTTTACCTTCATAACGGCGATCTCAAAAAGGTTGACCCCGCTTCCAGGAACACTGAAGTGCAAACGTCCCAAACGATGAAAACCACATATGTGAACGGCTAAATCTCGCCCCCTTTTGACCCATGGTAGCACTGGTGTGGAGGTGTGGCACGGCTGGAATTGTCAAAATTTGACATTAATTTGATATTTTAGAAGGTTCTTGGATTCGATTTCATGGAAACGGGTCTATGATGTGGTCAGTCGATCATATGTGATCAACGATATGAAGGAAAACTGACAAATATAGCTAAGGCTACTGCAGCAGTGATTATTCGAACAGCTACTGTTATGGTAATTTCAGCTTACACAACTCTACTTTTCTACACATCAAACAGAATGCTGGCATGGCAGCAGTTTTAGAGGATCATGTTACCACATGCAGTGTTCCTGCCACAGGGTTTATCGCTTGTGAATTAAGACAGTAAAGCTTTTCTCTTCTATTGGAGCCCTGCCAACTCCTATTAATTGTAGCTGGAGTTTGCACCTTTCTGATTTTCCATACAGGAAAGCAATTTTCCCAAAGCTGATACTGCCTCTGATGCCTTTTTTTTTGCAATTGCCACCATGCATATTCTGTTATCTGGGATGCATTTTTTCCTTTATCTCACAGATGGATTTATTTACAATGACAGAATGCTTGAACATTTAATATAATATAATTTAGCTATAAGAAAAGGGAGGGTTCACCTAAAGAATCTCACATTTTAATTAATTATGGTATACCACATCAATTTAGTCTAGTAGCACCCTCCCAAAAAGATGGATCTTAAATACTTAATAATAAGACCTAGAAATTGAACTTTCCAAGATGGCTGTACATTGATCAACAGTTTAATTTCAACTCTCCCAGTGTGAAAAAAGAAACTGAAACACAAGGTCGAGGAGCTCTGTCATTTTTAGTAAATTCAGTTATTGGCTAGTAAGTACATTGTCTGGATGCCAGCAAAGAAGCAATTAGGAGACCCTGAAAGAAAATCAGCTATAAATGTTAAAGAAACAATACTGACAGGGAGGAATCCTGCAGCTGTTCAGCAAAAAAAAAAAAAAAAAAAAAAAAAAAAACAGTTCAAGTTCCAACTTTGGTACAAGACATGGCTTCCAGAAATCTAGAGGAAAAATAAGTCAAATGTGATCAGAGATGTTTAATATAAATGAAACCCTGAGGAAGTGTATCAATGCAAATAATAAAAGGCTAGAAAATGGAAGAAGCTTTAAACAGATATTTGGATGAGCTGATAAAACTGCAAATATTAGTGGTCAAAATAAAAAAAAAGGCTTGCTCACTATGATACTGCTCAAGAAGAGATGTTTTAAAAATGGTAGAATTAGTGGATAGAGCACCCAGGGAAAATCTGAAATCTGCTGTACCAGAGAAACTAGAAGAAACAGACTGTATTAATTTTATGAAGGCATAAATAAGCAACTGGACTGGTATTCCACAGCAGGTTAATTGAAAGGGCACACTGTGTTTATGCTCTAAACCTGACCATGAGAAAGCAGCCAATTCCTGTATTAGTAAAGATGCAAACTTACCAGCAGAAAGAATTGATACTGGAAAAACTGCATCAAGAAGGCAAAGTATTAAAAGTTAGAGAAAGTAGAGTATTTGGAAAATGACTATTCACTGTAGATCAATCAGGCAGAAGAGAAACAACGTTATTACAGTAATCAGAAAATGTCGAGCGGAAGTTATGAAGTTCAAGATTCTGTATCTAGCTGTCCTCAGAATATTTTTTCCTGGAGTATTACAGTCATTTTTGATAGAGAACAGACTAAGGAGGAAATACAAAAGTTAGTCCAACAAAAAGTGAGCCATCAAGCAGAAGGGGACTTGGCTTCTCATTCTTCTAACAAGTGAGCATACAGTGAGACTTTGATTGTGAAGCATTTTCCACTGTTCCAAAGAAAAATGCTTGAGTCAGAGAAAAGCTCAGGCATTGACTAGAAGAATTTGGAGTACCATGGAATTGAGCCCAAATATGGAGTTGGGAAACAGGGATGAAAAGGAAGAAAACCAACAACATGGAAATTAGAGAATAAACATGAGACTGCCAAACATAAGTCAAATTTGTGAAATGCAGCTGTATAAAAAGTGGAAAGAGCAGACTTTTGTTGACTTTGTTAAACTTGTGGAGAACTGAAAAGCATTTGCCTCACTTCATGTCACTAATGTTTGGAAGGACACTGAGGAGAGGGGAACAGAAAGGAAAAAGGTAACTATAAGTAAACAATTTTTGTTTTAACAGTATTTCTATGAACCTTTTTACAATATAAATTGCATGTTGCATTGTAAAATATTTTTGTTGTTCTTGTATGTGATAAAGTTATTAATGTTAACAGATGCCTTTTCATCTTCTTCTGCTTCTTCTTTTTCCTTCCTCTTCCCCTTCTTTCTTCTTTTTATTAATAAGAAATGAAGTCACTGTGGTGCAAAAGGGAAGAAAGGTGAGTCAAAAGCATTTTTAAGTTAGACTGTAATCTTGAGTTGTTGAGGTGGGGGATGGGGTGCAAAAGTACACAGATGATAATATATGTAGAGCTGATATGCTTCCTCTTACTTTTGCATAGGTGAATGTTTGGATTAATACCCTTGGCATAATCTAATAAGTTTTACGTGGAAGTAAATAAATATGAGAATATAATGAAAAGTCTTCCTTTAACAATAAATGTTTCTGCTTGTCTTTCAGTCTGCAGGAGTGGACCACATTTTTTTCTTGCATGTCTATGGAAATACTATGATAATATGGCAAATATCAGAACACTGGTTTCTTCAAGGCTAAAAAGTTAATGTTTTCTGATAGCATGTAAGTTGTTTTCACATCTGGTAGGTAATAAAGATAAAAAAAAGAACAGATACACATTAGTATAAGTTGAAGCACAGGCAGTAACATGCATCTTAGTATGGATAACATCAATTTCAGAATAATTAAAACCTTTGTTAGCAGCTGTCTGTTAGGGGCAAATGTCCCTAGAAGGAGGGTAACTTCATTGAAGATGTACATAGTTATGTGGGATTTTATTAACTTAACAGGCTCTTGAGGTGATATGGTCTCTGTTTTTTTTTTTTGAGAATTTTTTTTTTAAAACAAAACATCTTGTAAAATGTGACATAGGTTCCAGTGTTGATAATAAGAAAAAACTATATAAAGGATTAACCATCCAAACATTAGTGGGTGCATGTATCACAAAATTTGGAAATATACACTTAAAAAGCTGCCATAACAGCGGCACTTTCCATATTATCTTGGAATGTGAATGGTCTCACAGGTATAGACAAAAGGAAAATAAAAGAATATTAATTATATTAAGAAATACAGAGTGCAAACAACAATGTTACAGGAGACACACTTGCACAGAACTGAGCATGTGAATGCAATAAAGAATGGTTTACAGATAGGATGGATATTCAGTAGAATATCAAAAAAAAAAAAGGAAAAAAGAATACTTATATTAATTACTAGAGAAGCACCAGTAATGACAGAACAGGTAAAAAGACAATAATTGGAAATTTGTTGTAGTAAGCTGCTATTGACAAGGGATTAGAATTCCACATTGGCATGCATTTATATTTCACCTAAAGCTGTTATTATGGAGCTTACAACATTTTTGGAAGAAATAATCAGCTTTCAGTAAGGAATATGACTTAAAATTGGGGACTGTAATTTGAATTGCAACTGCGGGGATGCATCTGGGGCCTATAAGAAAAAATATAACAAAAAAGGGTACTTTTTTGAAGAAGTTATGAAAATATTTGGTATGAAAGACATAAATTCAGTAGTAGGAACTTACACAGAACTACGTAATATTCCTCAAGGTACAATAAATTACCTAGACTAGACAGAAGTTATATTTCACAGTAACATGCATTCAGCTGAGATATTTAAAACATATCCAATAACTAATTCAGATCATGCAGCAATAATTACTAATAATGCAATAATTACTAAGATAAAAATGCAGTGTAATGAAGTAAAGATGAGACACTGGTGTTTTGCCCCCTGCCTGTTAAAAAGAGAGGAATTTAAGGAATGGGTAGTTTAAATTATTCTGCATTTATTAAGGAAGATAGAAAGTACTTCAGAAGTTATAGCTCATGAGTGGGATAAAATGAAAGTTGAGTTTAAGAATAGGGTAGAAATAAAAGAAGAAAAAGATCTGGTTAAGAAGTAGCAATAATTAGTTATAGGGGCTGACAATGGTTTAAATATTACAGAATAAGAGGAATCTCACAGAAAAAGAGCAAGCACAATCGCAGGCTGCTAAAATGAAAATATGTCAGTACATGGATAATATGCATGAGTTTACAAAGATTGATTTTAAGCAACATTTGTTTATACAAACTCATGAGCACAAAAACTTTTGTCACAATGACTTAGGCAACAGAAAGTAGAAAATGTTGTCAAACTTAGGAAGTCTATAACAAGAAAAATAACCAGTGATCCTGTACAGCTATTACAGATATTTTGCAAATTTTACGAACATTTGTATAAAGCAGAACAGTAGAAAAATAATGAAAAGGCACAAATGGAAAACATAAATATGCCAAGGATAGAGGTAGATAATGCTCAACAATTAACTATTAAGCTAGGAGGAGATGAGATAAAAAATGATGTACAATCAATCCACAGAAAAGTCTCCAGAAATAGTATTCTGATGGATGCTTGGAAGCCAGGAGGGATAAAAGGGATGAAGATCTGGAAGATTTTGTTTAACAGTACATTAAAAGGAGGAGTGGTTTCAATATCCTGTAAAGAAGCTGTGGTGGCTGTAATGCCTAACGACAGTAAAGATCTATCAGATCCAGCTTTGTATAGCTTCATTTCAGTTTTAAAACATGATTATAAAATGGTTATGTCTTCAATGGCTAGAAGAATGGCAAAGACTATGCCAACACTGATAAATATGGATTGGTGTGGTTTTCTAGTGTGGAAGCACGTTTGACAACATTAACAGAGCAATCATGATCCAGAGGGAAGCAGAATGTAAGAAAATATTGCTATTGCTGGTGGTTCTTGATACAGAGAAAGTATTCAGCAGAGTAATCTGGGATTTTATGTGTAGTGAAATGGAAGCATTTGCAT
Organism: Protopterus annectens; assembly: GCF_019279795.1. Taxonomy (NCBI): domain Eukaryota; kingdom Metazoa; phylum Chordata; order Ceratodontiformes; family Protopteridae; genus Protopterus; species Protopterus annectens. The sequence goes on from NC_056725.1 coordinate 994,957,587, forward strand.
TCCCTGATACAATAATAAGGATAATTAGAAGGTTATATAAGGAATCAGAGGTAAAGATCAAAGTGACAGTGTTCCACACTGGCAAGCTGTTTCTGAAAGGTGAATGAGGCAGTGGTGTCATCTTTAATTTTGTTGTTTGTGTTATATTTAGAGCCATTGGCCAAGACAAAAAGGGACTCAGAAATTCAGGGATATAATCAGTATGGTGTTCAAAAAAAGTTGGCTTTATTTGCATATGATATTATTTTGTACCAGAACCAGAAAAGAACATCTCAGTGTTGTGGGATATTCTGAGAAAGTTCTGACTTTTTTGGGGATATAAAATTAATGTAGATAAATCAAAGGGTACAGCTATAAACTATGCACCCACACATGAATATACCCAGCAATATCCATATTTATGGGGACATTATAAAATTAAGTATTTAGGAGTATGAATTAAAAAGGATTCTGTTATGGCAGATAAGGATATGTGGGAAGAGACTAAGCAAAAGACAATATAAAAGCTGAGAAACTGAAAGCTCTTGCTTATGGATATGAATAGCCAGATACAAGCAATAACAATGTTTTTAGTCCCTTTAGTTCTATACACAGGTCAGGTATATTTTATTAACCAGAGGAGAAGTTGTGGATAGTAATTAACAAAAGAGTTGAAAGATTTCATCTGGGAAGGGAAGAGGGTAAGAATCACGTGGAATAATCTGATCATCCCAATAGAACATGGAGGTTTTGGACTATCTGGTTTGAAAGGGTGTTTTAGAGCTACACGGTTAAGGCTGTCATACATAGCACAAGGAGAAAGCTACAATTCAAAGTTGAAAGGAATGATGATGATGCAGTAAGGGTGTAATTCATGAAATAAGGAAAGAATGAGATTTTGGATGGAGATACTTAAACAAAATAACAATGGAACTAAGCCAACACAGGAATGGAGAAAGGTGATTCTGGTAATAGGGATGAACGCAATTATGACTGTGATTAAGGCTACAGAGAATAAGCAACGGTGGGGGGGGGGTTACTGGAGGAAGCTGATAAAGGAGCCAAGGTAATGGGGAAAAAATAATTAGACAGGGAAAGGTAATAGAATGGGAAGAGGCCAATAAGACATTTTGATTGCAGGCAGAAAATTACCTTCCAAATCAGGGATTGATAACAGAGTATTGACAAAGGGAACTGTATAGGGGAATCCTAAATGAAAGACCTGCAGTGGCAGAAGCTGCTTTTAAAAAAGATAATTAGTATTCTATATAAAATATTGCATGATAATTATAGGAATCAATCAGAGGAGGTAAGAAAAGATTGGGATGAGAGATTAGAAAAGCAAGTTACAAAGAAGCAACAGGAGTACAGATGTATGGCTCCCAAATATGCAACTAAATCTAGAAGATTCAGGATTTTTGAATGAAAGTGCTTGCAAAGATATATTTATACCCACAATTAGTCTCCAAAGAATTTCTTCTCAGGTAGATGTCAAATGTTAGATGTGTAATGCAGAAGAAAGAGTTATATGGGAAGCATAGGTTCCTAGAGTGTAATGATTTGGCTGATAAAAATTTTCTACAGAGTACTCTGTCAGGAATACTGGTAGAGCAAATGAATGGAACTAAGGAATTGTTTAAAGCTATGATACAATATCTAAATTGCTTAGACATAGTAAGACCTTGTTAAGTTCAGTTATGGTGGCTGCCAATAACACCATTACTAGAAAATGGAAATCAAAGTCTAAACCAGCCATACTTGAAGCAGTGGGTATAGAGTAACAGAGATAAATGAACTGGAACTGGGATCTCCAGAAAAGGGTGAGAGTAAATTACATAGAAAAAAATGGAAATTATGGGAAATACATCCAGAAAAATGTTTTGGAGGTGGAATGAGGTTTAAGAGAAGTTAGAAACTGAATAATTTATGTAATGTTGCTTTCATTATATGGTATACAACAATATATGTAATGTATAATGTTTGTAAATGTGAGCTGGTTAATATGGTTTGATTATGTGTATATAAATGTAAATTTGCCTATGTTACAAATGATAATTCAATAAAGGTGTTTAAAAAATAAGATCTAGAAATTAAACAAACGGCCAAGTTCTGACAATGTAGAGTCAATTGGCATTTAATGAAAATTAAAAACTTAACTAGTCATTTTTGCCATTTTTATTCCCAGGATGTTCTTCTGTATTTATTGTTATAATTATCAATTACATTTTTCATGTTTTAGTATTTTTCTTTCATATGCAATAAATTACTATAATATTATTTTCAATAACATACCCATGCACACAGGATGTTATCTGTATACCCACAATGACTACACCAAAGAACATAAAAAGAAATGTACTTATTATATAATTCAAGAGCTATGTTCAAAAATAGCATTTTGGAACTATTATCAGAAAATAGAGGCACCTCTTATCTGTCTTAATGTGTATCACTATTCTAGTCCTAGTTTGAAACACCTCTAGGTGTGTTTTATGCAAAGTGTTATTCTTTATATAAAAGTAACATATTTGTTAAATATAAGAAATGATGCCTCACATTAGCAATTCTATAACACCCTCTTTTATATGGGGCCTCATACCTAAACGTATAAAGTCCTATTACTCTTAAATTAGACTAATTAGTCACTATGCTAAGCTAGCCATTTAGGCCTTCCTCAAACTGAATGCAGTGGTTATACTCATTTACTTTTATTTTGTTAATAAATAAATACATAATGAATTAACTCATTTATACTTCATTAACTGGGTAACTGCTCCAGGGACCCTTCTCCTCCATGACCCAGATTTCAATGGCAAAGACAATAACAAGTAAGATTTATGTTATAAACCTTGTTCTCTCTTCTGTTGCAAGCAAACTTTTTAAAATATCTGAAGTAAATACACCAAGCTCAGCCATGATGAATTTGTAGTAATTATTCCTTGCCATGATGTACACTTTGTTTCCTCACTGTGAATTAAATATATCCTGTTCAATAAGTTCCTTACCCTGGCAAACTAATGGCAAACAAATAAAACTATAACTAGCTATATAATGTTATGCATGTCTTTTCTGAAAAAAAAAAAAACATTTCTATGGGCATCTAGAATGAGAATCTTTACTAATGCATTATTCCTTATTATGATTATCTGTGTTTCATATAAACCTGCATGAATGACATATAATTCAAATTTTAGAAACAGGGGATTAAGAATACAAAGTATTATACAAATATACGACCAAGAGGGCACTGTCTACAGATGTTGACTGATTTTTTTTTTTGGTTTATTGCAATGTCATTGTTCACAGGTAAAGCAAGTGGAATACATACATGTCCATTATAGAGTATATGCAAAATTGAACACTAAGTAGACATCTATGAAGTAAATGCATCACTACAAAACAGCAGGTATGAAATATTACTAGAAATTTAAGAAATTAAAGAAACATGACTGGAATATCTGCTTAATATAATATTTGTAAATAACTTTATTTTTATTGATTTTCACAAAAAATGTAAAATTGTATTCTACATCATTTATACAATTAGAAGTATAGATAATACAGTTATAAATAACAAAACTATGTACAATGTCCATAACATTAATCTACTTTAATTAAAATGCTTACATTTTATCCAGTAACTTTTTAAGCTTCATCCAAGATAATTTCTTTTGTATTATTCTTGATGTTCTTGAAGCAAGAGTTAGAAGTTCTCTATTACATACAGTTTTGGCCAACAACAGAAACTCAGAAAATGGAAGAACTTTTTTGCTTTTCCAGTTTATAGTAATACTTTTCTTTCCTATTGCCAAAAGGGACCAAAGAAGATGCACTTGTGTTTTTGGGATATATTCTGGTATCGGAGCATTAAACAATAACAGCGAGTCTGAAATTATACATTTATCCGACCATAATGCCTTTGTCAAATCCCTAAATCCCTGCCAGAAAGGAGTGACAGTTCTGCATTTGAGGAACATATGCATCCAGTCTGCACATATATTTTCATCACATCTCCAACAATTATGACTAGTATTATTTGACGTTATAGCTATTTTTTGTGGGGTGATATAGCTTCTATGAATATATTTCCATGTAAAAATCTTCCGATAAGGGGATGATGTTTTGTGATTAACTGATTTGAGTATTAATGATTTATCATTTTCTGTAAAATTAAATGTATTTGTTTTTTCCACATAGCGCCATAGAGAGTCCTCAGGTAATTTTAAATCAGTTCTTAGTACTTTATATAACTTAGATAATGAAAATCCCTTGTTATGATTTGTTGAGTTTAATTCACATAAAAGAGAAATTATTTTAGGTTGAAAAGAAATATCAGTCACTTGATTACTTTTAAATTAATTTATTAAGTACTCTGTAGGTTTGAATGTTTGACCAATTATTTTGATTTATGTTGTATCTGGCTATAAGACTGTTTGCTTTGTATACATCATTTGTGTCTAGGAATTGGTGCCAAAAATTTAGATCATTACCCTTCATCTCCATTATTTTCTTCATATTAAATGAGTCTAGGCAATTCTTTGTGTGCGGTATGGGGAATATTAGGATTAGAAAGTGTCTAGCCAAATGGATTTTGTTTATTATTCTTTTAAAATTGTTTAATATATAATTAATACAATATGGTAGTTTCTCATTTTTATTCTCTTTATATACTAAGTCTTTTACTACTAAAAATATTTTATTATTTTCTGTAAATATGTCATCATTTATTGCTTCATCTGTATCAGACAATAAAATAGTTTTATGTAAAATTTTCCAGTTTGATGTGTATTTGTGACTTAACAATTGACTCATAATGTGGAATATAACTGAATCAGAATAAAGGTCTAGGTTTGGGAACGCAATTCCACATTTTTTCCATTCTCTGTAATGCCAATCATATCTTATTCTTGGCTTTCGTGGAAACCATATAAATTTGATTAGAAGTGAGTTAAGTTGTTTTATTATTTTTTTAGGAGGACTGATAATTAGGGTTTGAATAAGAAACAGGAATTTTGGAAGAATACACATTTTTATTAAAGATAATTTCTCTTCAAAAGTAAAGAATATTTTATTTCATTTGATTAAGTGCTCTTTAACCACATGTATTAAGTTTTCATAATTTATTTTTGTGGTTTCTTTCCAATTTGGTTTTATATATATTCCTAGATACTTAAGAGTATTATTTTCCCAGTTAAAGTTACTATGTTTTCTCAATTCCGCATTAATTTTTTTTATTCAATAGTAATGTTTCAGTTTTATTACTATTCATTTTAAAACCTGAGATTTTTTCAAACTGTCCTAATGCTTTTATGATGTGATTTATTGAGGAATCTATATTTCCAATAGTTAATATGACATCATCAGCAAACAATTGTATTTTGAAAGTATAGTTTCAATTAACAACAAAACTAGTTCTATTATTATTATTTCTTATGCAGTTTGCTAATGGTTCCACTGCTAAGGCAAATAGTAGAGGTGGCAAAGGGCAGCCCTGTTTAGTTCCTTTCAGTATTTGAATTTGTTTTGACAAAAAGGCTCCAATTTTAACATATGATATAGTGTTTTTATATAGGCTGTTTATTAATTCTATGAAATCTGGGGAGAAATTAAATGCTTCAAAAACTTTGAATAAGTGTGGCCAGGATAAGCAATCAAATGCCTTTTCTACATCTAGACTAATAATTGGCAATTCTTTTTTTTCTTGTTTGCAAAATCTATTAGAGATAAAAGTCTGATAACATTATCTTGAACTTTCCTGTTCAAAATAAAACCAGTCTGGTCATCTTCTATTATTTTTTGGGACAAATTGGTTTAGTCTTTTTCCAAGTATTGAGGTAAAATTTTTATAATCTACATTTAGTAGTGAGATAGGATGGTAAGATGTTACTAATTTATGATCTTTATCTTGCTTTAAAATTGGGGAGATAATGGCATATTTCCATGATGGGAAGATTTTTTTTATTTTCTCTGAATTCCTTAAAAGCGGCTACTAGAATTTTTAAGGAGTTTTCTGGCAGTAATTTATAGATTTCTCATATAATTCCATCTAGTACTGGGGCCTTGTTATTTTTAAGGTTTTGGATACTTTCTTTGATTTATTTTAAAGATATTGGTTTAAGCAAACTGGCATTTTGTTCATTTGTTACTTTTTTATTAATGTTCTCATTCAGAAAATTGCTTTTAAGTATATTGTTATCAGGATTTATATTAGTGCTATTTATTTTTTCATGGCGTGTTCTGAAAATCTCCAAAATTTCTTTGAGATCTGTCACTTGCTTTGGTTTAATTTTTGTGTTATCAGTAATTTCTTTTATGCAGTTGATATTTGCTAAATGTTTTGATTTGACTGCTTGTCTATGTAAGTTTTTGGAATTTACTGAGTAAGATTGAATTTTAAGTTTCTCTATGTTTATTGCCACTTTGTGATTTACAATTTCTGAATAATTTGCATTTAATGATTTTAATTCAGAGTTTGTTTTAATATCTTTGGTGTTTAAATTCTTTCTTATAGCATCATTTATTGATTGCATTTTTATTAATTCATTATCCCATTGTTTTCTTTTGTTTAGATACCAATTTTTAATTCTATCATATGGATAGGATTTTAAGGAATCCCATAAGATGGTCTTAGAAGTCTCATTATTGACATTTATACCAATAAAGAATTTTATCTTGCTTAGAAGCAATTCTTTAAATCCAGTAAGTGTGACAATGTATGCAGGTAGTCTTTGCCATGTTATTAAGTCTTTTGGTGTGATATTAACCTTGAATAATATGGCATTGTGGTCCGACAATGGGCAGAAACTAATTAAAACTTCCTGAACTTTAGAAATTAAGTCATTAGTAACTAGTACTTTACCAGTTGTTGTTTGTGTACCATATCTATAAGAATAATGAGTGTATTTTAATGACTGTGGTTCTTTTATAACATATATATCCCTAAGGCCTAGTATGTCAATAAAATTCTTTAATTTTTTGGCTGCTGAGGACATTCTGAATTTATCATCTCTAGTGGTATCTTTTGTGGTAAGACGACAATTAAAGTCACCTGCATATATTATTTCTCCTTTGGCTTTGGTAGTTATTAACTCTAAGTGTTTATTCGCTGTTTCCGCTCCGATACCAGGTATCCAGTATGTGTTTACTAAAGTTACATATCTTTTATTAATCTCTAAAACTACTAAGCATAACATGCCATTCTTGCCAGAGTATGTGTCTATAATTTTGGTAATTGGTAATGATATTTTCCATAATATTACTGTGCCTCTTCTTTTGACTTGGTAGTGAGATTCTGTAAGAACCATATAACCATTGAAGGACTTTCTATCTAGGTCTTTATTAATGATATGAGTTTCTTATAGAAGGAATATATTTGCTTTGTTCAATTTCAAATATTTAACTATACTTCCTCTTTTAATAGGATTATTAAGGCCATTAAAATTTAGAGACATACATTTATATGATAACATTTTCAAGGATACAAATATATCTGTTAGATTTCGTTATGGACAGGTATTTCAAAACAAATAGAACTAACAAAGCATTCGTAACTATATACAACTCTAAACATGGAAAATTAGATTCCTGGCTTGATGAACACATCATCCAAACCACTATCTCTAACAATCCTACGTTAAGTCAACCTTATAATAATGCTTTTACCCTCTGTTGATTACGTATACAGATAAGCATATTCATTATTTCTTTAACATTGTGTTTTATGTTGAAAATCATAAAGACTCAAGACTTCTAATAAAACATATTATATAGGTCTAGTTACACATAAGATGCAGTTATGAAGTAAATGCTCATATTCCACATATTAGTCAGTGTTTAATAATATGATTGCATTCTCAAATTTCAACATACATATAACTGACTCAAGCAACATTATAAAAAAACTGAGACTATTATAAACAATAATATCTCTTTGGTTGTGTCTTAATTATGAGTAGTGGATTAGTATCTAATTCAAATTTACTGTTTACATTAGTATTTCATGTTATAGGAAGAATGTAATTAGTAGTTAAGCTTAAGTTTAATTTTCTCCTTTACTCTGTCTCCTCTCCCTCCCCATTCACTCCTCCTCCACTGTAGACTTATAAGCTACAACTGGGATAATTTATCTGAAGGTTAGGAGCGTGATGCTTATCATATTTAATTTATGTTATTATATTGCTGCATGTTTTTTAAACTTATTAACTTGTGATAGTCGTTCCTTTCCTTTTTTAATCTTTTGATCCCTCTGTATATTTAGGCTTATTATAAATGCCTTTTATTATTCCTTGAGATGTTAAACTGCTAAACTTATATGCTATGAGAAGGAAATTAGAATAGGTGTGTATCTCATTAATTAGTTAATTTATGTACATATAAAAAATATCTGAAGCTTATTTACATTCACTCTTAGATTTCATGTATTACTTACTATTACTGCTCAAGATCTTGGGTATGTGCTTCCAAGGGTTACCATCCTGTTGGTTATGTTGCATATTTTAACTTTTCTATAAATCATAGTGTACTGGTCTATCATATATCATGACATGCTCAATAAACATTTGATATTATTGAATTATTACACTGTCGGTGGGGTTCAACCCCTTTTTTTGTCTCTTTTTCCTCTTTTTTCACTCTTTCAAAACTAAAGAATAAAACAGTATGCATTTCATCATTTTCTATTACATAACTAATGTTTATCGTGGTGCATCAATAATATAAGCATTGTTACTGGGGAGTTAGATTTATGTGCACTTATGTTAAGTGTTTAACTCTTAACCTATGACTTCACTAAATATAACTGTAATAATTTTATTCTGAATCTACATACAATAAAAGGAACCTCTCCCCTTCCCTCCTTTCACCCACTCTCTTAGGATGTTTGTCTATTTTAAACTTTTTGTCTCTCCTCCACTACAATGTTTGTTATTGGTATATCAATGTTTGAATTGTTTCAATGTCTGTACAACACAAATCACATTGTTGAGACAAAATATTAGCTGAGGGGTTTTGTTTTAAAATATATTTCACTGCAAGCTTTCTTCCTTAAATTAGAATGCTCAAATCCCTCAATCTTCATATTTAGTTATCTATTTTAAATCATTAACAGTAACATTCATCCAAAGTTTCTACCTTCATCATATTGCCATGTTTAGTTAAGGGACTAAGAGAGTGTTTCAGATTTGCTTGTACTAATCAATGTCTGCATAGCAATGATCTAACACAATATTCAGATACATAAATGCACTTACAGATTTCTGACAGCGTCCCACAAGCTAACTGTTAGCACAAAGTTCCGTTTTGCTTTTCTGGCTGTGAAATTACAATTTAAGTATTTTAAATTGGTCTGTAACTTTTGCAACTGTATAACTGCAGCATTCCATCATTTTCTTTTCTCGCAGATGATTCTTGTTGTGCGGCGCAAGTTCAAAGGTCAAATGCATCACAGATGCAAGTTCCCACAGTCTTGTGCTAACCTGAAGAGCTGACAGGATTTAAAATGCTCAAGCCCTGGTTCTTATGAAGCTTTTCCTAGCCTTAGAATCAACTGTATTCTCGAGGTATGTGAAAGTTTTCTAAAGCTATTCTTGCTTTGATATGCTCGTGCATTGTTAAAGCAGAAGTCATTGCATGTGAAAAAAAAAGAATAAGCAGGTCAATACTGATTTTTTATTTTATTTTTATTTTATTTATCATTTGTTGACCGGAAAAGTCTGACTAGGTTTCACAGAGCCTGTTTTCAGTGAAAGCCTGAGGAGAAATGCTCCAGATGCATGTCTTTGGAATGTGGGAGGAAACCGGAGTACCCAGAGGAAACCCACGCGAACACAGGGAGAACATGCAGACTCCACACAGAAGGCACCCCAGCCGAGAATGGAACCGGAGAACCTCTTGCTGTTAGGTGACAACGTTAACCACTGCACCACTGCGCCACTTATTTTTTTTTTTTAAAGAAAAACACCATCAACAATATAAATCATCTACAGTATATCTCTAAAAGAACTATACCCATCCCAGATGACTGGCACTATACTTTATTTTAAAGAAATGAGAAGAAAAACATATAATGATTCATTGCAGCTGTGACAACATTTACAAGAGTCTCTCCAACAGTATACACCCAAGCCCTAAGTCTCCCTCCCATGGCGAATCTGACAGCAGCTCTATCTTTACCAATTCAGAGCTTTATATCTATAATATAGATTACATTTAAGAAAGGTGTTTATATATGATTTGTTATTTATACCATACACCTTGCTAAATACAATAAACTATATTTCAAAGTCCTTCACATCCAACAAGTTCAGTGCACCCATGAAACCACACCATCTTATTGAATCATACTATTAGATATATAAGAAATGAGAACCAAACAAAATGACTGGGAAAAGGACAAAGAAGACAAATAAGCTTACTTAGTAACAGGAACAATTGGGGTGGGGGGAAGAAAGAAGAAGCATGCATATATATTTACACATGTAAATTATAAGACTTTACTTCATAGTTTTTGTGTTGATCTTGTTTTTAAGGGACTATGACCACTGGAAGTCGGAGATTTTATATCTTATTTCCTTTTAAGTTTTTTAGTGATTTTGTCCTTTATTGTTGCCTTGCCATTATTAGCTTGCCTCTTTAGGCTTGGTAGGGACAGATCCATATCTTCAAATTTGTCTAGTAAGTTGTGTTTTTGACAAAGTCCATTGCTTCTTCAATATTATTAAAGATTTTTTGACCATCAGGAAAAGTGATTTTTATTCTGTCTGGAAAAAGTAACTGGGCTTTTATATCAGATTTTTTGAGGTCTTTAATGAGAGGAACACATGCTTTTCTTTTTGCTATGGTTATAGATGTATAATCATTATCAAATCTAATAATTCTTCCATTGTCTTGAATAGGATTTCCTGTCCAGGCACTTCTTAACACTAGAGCTTTACCCTGTGTTGACAAGAACTTAACTATGATAGATCTTGCTGAAGATGAATTACTTGATACAGAAGGGTTTGACAGTGACCTATGTGCCCTCTCAGTTCCATAAGATAGAGGCTCAGGAAGATTCAATACTTTAGACAGCCAATTATTTAAGAACAGAACCATATTATTTCCTTCTGACTTTTCAGGGACTCCATAAATTCTGATATTATTTCTCCTTGATCTTGACTCTAGGTCTTCCGTTTTCTCTATTAATGTGTTATTTTGTTTCGATAGAAAATTTATTTGGCTGTCTTTCTCCATCTGTCTTCCATCTATTTCATTTACAAATTCCTCCAAGCTTGTTATTTGATCTGAATGTTTTGAAATAATGTCCTTTAAGTCTTCGATTTGCTTCTTTCTTTCTTCATATTTTCCATGACGTTTTCTAAATTGTTCATTTTTGTAGAGAAGTCTTGTATACTTGTAATTATAGTTTGTAAATCTTTTTTCATTAAGCTGTCTTGAGCTGAGGATTTTGAATGGCTCATGACTACAGCAGGCTGTATACAGTTGTTGAAGTTCTGTCAGGTAATTTGCAAGAAAAAAATCAGTGAAAATTCATTTTTTTTCCCAGCTGCTAATCCACAGTGGTAGAAAGAATATATATAAGTTGGATTTTCCAGTGAATTTAGAACATTTCTAATTAAATCCTGTCAGAAATAAAATTTATAGGCAGAGCATCAAGAAGCTGCTGTTGTCACTCTGACATCTTGGCCACGCCCCTTAATATAATATTGAGTAGTGCAAGGATATAAAGTTTTATACAGACTTGACACCAACAGCACACTGCCTACAGATGTTGATGGCAGTGTTTTCTGATTTCTTGCAAAATCATTGTCCACAGGTAAAAGCAAGTGGAATACATGTATGTTCATAGCAGAGTATCTGCAAAGTTGAAAATAACTGCTCTGTAAAACATGAACAGCTGCAAAAAACAACATCCTACCTGCATCACTCATTTATAACACATCTTCCCTTACTTCTCCAACAGACTCACAAAAAGAGGGTTATTCTTTAAGGATGCACCTTCTCTCCTTTCCACAATGAACAAACTACATACTATAAACTACTGCTTCTCAGTACATCAGTCAACTGTCCAGAATTTTTCAGAACATCCCTAATTTTGCCTCTTATTATTTCATGGTCTACCATTATTTTTTTATTTTCTGATAAATCATTGAGGATTAAATGTCATTGATAATGCCAGGCATTGGCATGTTTTTTATTGTTCAGAAAATATGCATGGATGACAAAATTAATGTTTTAAGTGAATTAGAGTGAAAATTAAAAATTGTCCTTATTTTGACCCATTACCCTCAATTATGTTTGGTTTTGTCCATAACTTTTTGAGCAAAGTAGTTGTAAGGTATGATTCTCAGATTTACCCCATGTCTCTGGGAGTGACACCCTGTCAAGTGTTGGTTAACCCCCTTCTCCCCAGAATTCAGAAAAAGTCTGGAACAGTTCCTGTTACAAAAGAGTAAATTCTATATAACACAAACCGTTGCTTGAATCCTAAATGTCCAACTCCTTTTGCTCTTCAATAACTTATTATGTCACATCAATCACCTTGACTCTGCCTTCTTGAAGTTACTCCTTTTTTATATTGCCTTTCCTCCCTTTCCTATCCCTATCCCTCTTGCTCCAGTCTCCATATATTCTTTTTTGAAGATAATTCTTAGAGAGTAGCATTCTACCAATTCCTCCTATCAGATCGATCATATTTTACTTCATTTGCCTTTTAACTTCTTGTATGGATACCCCCTCTTGATACAATTTTACTAATATTTACTTCCTAACTGTTCTATTATACAATTGGGTTTAAATGCGGAAAAATGCATCCATTTCTTTTAGTGTGTTCTTGCTAATGACTGCTAATGACTACCTCCTAGTATTACATTTATAGCTAAAAATATTTCTATACTCCTTACTAATAAAGATCCTGACCAGTACTCAGAAGTTACTCACCCAGAGGACATGAGTGATCACTTACTCGCCTATGTTATCAAATTCAAGAAAATCACCCCCCTTCTTACAACCATAAAAAAAATCAGGAACAATAATAAATTCAACGCCTCCATTTTTCAAACTGAACTTAAAGCCCACAACTGGACAATACTCAAGTCTCTTCCTCTTGAAGAGGCAGTTATCTACTTCAACACCACCTTCCTCAAGATTCTAGATTCCCATGCTCCAATACGGTCCATTAGAACTAAAACCAAAACCGCACCATGGCTCTCTAAGGAAACAAAATCCAAAATCCTATCTAGAAACAAGATGTGGGTCACATGGCACCTCTAAAGACCCACACTCCCACCAAACCTTCCGCAACTTAGAAATGAAACTAAAAGAATGATCTTAAATGATAAAAAACTTCTTCCTCCACCTCCAACACAAACACCTTAATAATCCACAAAAATTCTGGGCAGGCTTAAACAAGCTCCTGCACCCAGGCCAGGCAACCACCCCCACTCCAACAACTTGCAAACAACAGTGCCCTGTAAACATTGCTAACACATTCAATAGTTTGTTCACAGAAACTATACAATCCCTGGCCACACAATTCAAACAAACAACCAGCCCACTCCACTACCCATGCCAGCAGAATACTACAACTACATCAGATCATCTATTTACCTTCGATCCAGTACCCATATCCTTTATAACATCTCTTCTTAAAAACTAAAACCCACTAAGCTAGCAGCTGACCTTCTCCCAGCTGAGTTTCTGCAAAAAGCAGCTGAGGCCATTTCCTATCCGTCTCCATAATCATAAACCGTACCTTGTCAGAAGCCTTCATCCCTCCATATGGAAAATGTCCCACATTATTCCTCTCCATAAAGGTGGTAGCTCACTAGAGCTAACCAGCTACAGACCTATAGCTATACTCTCACCCCTGGCCAAAATTATGGAAAAGTGTGTCCACAAACAACTGATGGAACACCTCACCAAAAATAAAATTCTAGCTAACTCCCAACATGGCTTCAGGCCAAATCACAGTACCACATCAGCCCTACTATCCTTTTCTAATACCATCAATAACTTCAGAAACAATAATAAACTATCATCTGCTCTTTTCTTAGACCTCTCCAAGGCCTTTGATATGGTGAACCACATTCAACTCCTCCATACATTAAAAAAAACTATCACTCAGCAATTCCACGCTGAAATGGTTCCAATCCTACCTGTCCAATAGGCAACAGGCTGTTCTATGGCAGGACAAATTATCTACATGCCTACCTGTTACACTTGGAGTTCCCCAAGGATCTATTCTTGGCCCTCTTCTCTTCACCATCTTTGTTAATGACCTGCCCACAATCACCCCCATGCCACATGCATTCAATATGCAGATGATTCGACTATCATCAGCACTGCCTCCAACCTGGCAGACCTCACTGCTTCAACCCAAGACACCTTCAACCTAATAGAAAAATGGTTCTCAAGTCGACAACTAGTTTTCAACCCCAACAAAACAAAACTACTTACTTTCTCACCCACTAACAAGACTCTTCCCCCCACCTTCTCTATTACATCATCCAATGGAATCACTATATCACCAGAAGCTCACACAAAGCTATTAGGTGTTACTATTGATAACTCCCTTAAATTTGACACCCATTTCAATCTTACCATCAAAACCGTCAATAAAAAGCTTGGCTCTCTCTATAAAGTAAAACACTTTCTCACTCCTCACGCTAAAATTACAATTGCCAGCACACACCTACTATCAACTCTTTTCTATGCCTCCCCCTCTTTACAAACCTAAACAAGACAACCCTTAACAAACTTGCTTCTTGTTACAATCACATAGCTAGATTTGCCACAAATTCCACCTTTAGAATGCACCACTGCACTAACTTGAAGCAACTAGGGTGGTTAGAGTTTTCCAGCCAACTCCATTTCAACCAACTCAAAACGGCTCACCAGATACTGTATCACCCAGAGAAAACACCAGCTCTGAAAAACATCATTCACCCCTATATTAACCTGCAATCTTTACGCTCTTTCAATAAGATCTTAGCTCAAACTACCAAAGCCAATAATTCTGCTGGGGATTCTCTATTCTCAAACTTTGTAGGTAAAATGTGGAACTCCCTACTGACCATGCTCACCTCAGAACCCTCACTCCTACAATTCAAAAAAAAGCTTAAACCCCATCTCAATACTGTCTGGCAATGTCCCTGTTCCAAACCTGATTAACCACTATAATTTACCCTTCTCTTACCTCACTATCCTTAACCGCTTTTTAACAAGGCTCGCCTTTGTAACTGACCTATGTTTTTTTTTATATGCTGCTGTTGTTTTTTTTCCCAAGATGTGATGTATCTTTATATTGTATTTAGAACTCAACTATCTTCCTTTTTTTGCATTAACAATGTTCATATGTCTGTTATGTACTTGGAGCTTTTCTCCCCGGGCCTCCGCTGAAAATGGACATGTATCCAGCCGGACTCTCCCGGTTAACAAATGTAAAATAAAATAAAATAAAAATAAATAAAATATATATTTTTTTGAGGAATGAAATATCACTCAGGTAGTATAATAATGATTGAATGAATTAATTAATTTACATTTATATGTTATACATTTAAAACTAAATAAACAAACTTTTGTTGAATTAACCAAAAAATGTAAACATTTCATCTAAGAACAGTAATCTTCATAGTGTCATCCATGCCTTTCATATTTCTCAACAAATCCCACCTTAAAGATAGGGAAGATATACATCTCAACTTTCCAGATTTTTGCAGAATGTCAATATTTTTGACTCATATTTTTGATCTGTTCCCCATAAGAGTTGTTGTTTTCTGGCAAATGATTGACGACTAAAGTCACAAAATAACATACATTTGAGATTTGGGTTTCATATCCTTCAGAGAATGCATATTAATGCATAACCTGCTATTCTAGCAACTCTCTAAATGTATAACAGCAACATTTCAAACCTATCTCTGATTTTGGTCCTTTGTCCTCCATTATGTTTGGCTTTGTTGAGATTTCCTGATCTTAGAAATTGATACGTATGGGAACAGATAGCCCTAAATAATTAATCCAACTTTAAACTCAGCATAACATTTAACAAAAAAGCTTTTAAACTGCGTTCTCCCATAAAAAAATACTTTTCCATTTCCCTTTTTCACCAACAACATGGTTACAAAATTATTTCCAAACGAAAACTAAAAAACGTAAATTGCTTACTTTGCCCACATAGAAGTTGCATCTGTAGTGATTTCATATGAGAAAACAATGATTGTGGAATTCAGCCAGGGATAATTAATTCAATCACTTGTTACTTTACTTACTTTACAGTTGACAAGCAGTAGGAATGCCATCACTATAAGACATAGCAAACCATATATGCAATATATTTTATAGTATAAGAAGTATTTTATGGCATTTGTAGATACAATATATCCACGTTAAAAAAAATGAAAATGTATATCATAGAATCAAAGAATGTAGAAGACAATTTGCCAATAAGACTATTTACACCTTGCCAGTGCTCATCCCCTTTTCAATGAGTGATAGGCCAGTAATGCCCATACATTTGACTAAGTCCTTCTTAAAGTAAGATAGTGTGTCACATTGCTTGATCTGGAGATGAAGATTGTTCTAGGGAAGGAGTAGTTTTTGCATGACAAACCTGACTCTCCATTGTGATTTGATTATTTTTAAAGTAGTTTCAGATTTCTGGTTCAACTGTTCACTGGACTGTTTGACTTGTGGAAAAATAAGAGGACTTTGACAGCTGTATCTCCAAAGGCCTGGAAGGCAAGACAAAAATAATCATCTGTAAGTAACATTTAGGACAACGAATACATTGCCAAGGCCACCATTCTTTTGCTATCTCTGGAAGTTTAGGCTTATAATCTTTCTTGTCAGTAAAATGTGGTATCTCTCCAACTGTTTTCTGTGTTTGGTAAGATATATCCCAAAGGAGGCATTGTACTCAATGATGGGCCAGATAAATACAGAATTTAGAGAAGTAAGGACTTCTTTAGATCTAGAGGAAATTATATTTATAATCAACTGCACCAGACAGAAGGGTTTTGTGCTGACTATTTCAAGATGATGATCAACGTAGAGGACATTATGTACCTGTGTTCCAAGCTTCTCAAAATATATTAATAGTGTAGTGATGTGTATTCTATAATATAAGTTACATAGTTGATTGGTTTTCTAAATACAAAATATTACATTCCTTATCATTTAGTTTTAGTCTGTTTTAGAGCAACAACTATTAACATGTAAGTTTGCTTTGTATCTTCTGTGAATCAGAAGTGGACTAGAGTATAACAACCAGTTTACAATCAGTTGCAAACTTCAGCAGAAGTGCTTACTTTTGATTAGAAGATAAGAGAAATGCATGCAAAGTAACAGACGTCCAAGTACAGATCTCTATAATACCCCCAAAAACGTGACTATTTTTAAAAGTTTCCTCCCACTTGCTTAGCAGAGAATATATGCACTAATATTTTGGTTATGGACCCAGCACACCTTCACTTCACTACTCTGCTACCTCTGCACCAATGATATACGACTCTGTTGTACATGCATATATATCACATACTTTCTTGCTCCTGAGTGTAGAGACTTTAGAGATATGCTGTGTAAATTTTAGAGACTTTAGAGATATGTTGTGTTTTTCACAGAATTCTATCATTGATCATTTTTCTCCACATGCAAAGGCATCTTATATTCCACTGAAATAGCTCTACACACATTAAGGGTCTGCAGGGTACTGTAGAATTTTGGAAGGTACCACATCTGTTGACTGTCAGTATAGTCACCTGTTTCATTGACACACTTTGGTTGACAAAAACAGCTGATTGATAGTTGTATGAGAACGCTTTAATAGCAGGATTAGGGAACATACTCTTTTCTTGGTATTGTGCAAATTTGGAGGTCTGGGGAGCAGCCCCCTCCTCATGAGGATTGCAAGAAGAAAAACATTGTTTATTTTAGTTGCATACTTCAAAATATGTCTCAGATTATGCCCAGTTGCATGTCAACTTTTTTTTGATTATTTTATTTCAAGATGAGCATATGCAAACACACACCAGATTTGATGCTATAGATATACTATACAAACATATAGATGTAGCTAGGCATAGATACAGAGATTTAATAATTTGTTATACATGTATAGGGATGACATCATTTGCATATGTCATTTTCTACCTGAAAATGGTGCTTTAGAATAATTTTAGATTTTTCTTTAGATTCATTGTTTGACAGCAGTATAGAAAGAAATATATGCTGATGACTACACAGAAGAACAAAGCCCTGTCTGTGCTCCAGATGATGCACAATGCACTGGCAATATGGGCACAACAAAGAGTTGTTGATCATGGGTAGGAGTGAGTAGCCAATGCATGCTCAGCCATCCTACATAGAGGAATACAATCCAGACTATAGCAATGCCAATACCTAATGGAAAGAGAGATGAGTGGCATGTAGTGTATTTGTAATGCCAGTGACATTAACTTGATTCTGACATGCCTCAATCATGATTGTAAATGTGAGTGAGCATATGCAGACTTAGAAAGGGCTCAACAGACCCTTGCACCTGGAAGTCTCATTATTTACCTGACTGAAGTTAGGACCTCAAAGGGAAATTCTGTTGATGAGTTCTTGGATGATTGTTTGCCCACTCCTTCCTCTGATCAGCTCTTTCTCCAATAATTAGGAAATTAAATGGATGAAATTGTAATGAAGTGGATGGGCTTGAAGGTTGTCCAACATGAGGCAGAACAATACTCTAAAAGGTTTGGACAGATGCTATTCTTGAGAATATTCATTTTACTATGGTGATAAACATAATGTACTTTTTTCTGGGATCTATGTCAGATGATCGAGTTTCAGAAACTTGAAATTCAAATGGATGAGACTATATGATCAAGTTTCCGAAAACTTGAACATCAAAAAAAAAAAAAAACAAAAGTCTACTTTTTTATGATTATGCAGGGGGCCAATCCCCCCTGCACCCTCCATATGGGGGACTGTGCCCCCCACACTCCCTGCAAATTTTATATACCAACTCCTAGATCACAGTACGGTGAAGAAAAGGGTACATTTCCTGATCCTAGCTGTACCACAATCTCCATTCAAAAGTTTCAAGTTTTCAAAAATGTGATCATATGGTCTTCACCATATGAATTTTGAGTTTCTGAAAACTTGATCAACTGATGGGGGGGGGGTCCTTTTTCTGCTTTAGCTATTTTACGTTTATATTGTGAACATATTTTTAGAACCATATTTTAATAGGTACCCACCTCTCTATTCCCCAACCATAGAATTCTTGTGTATCTCTTCATTTCAGAGATGCACAGTAGGATTTTCATATTTCACGTTACATTATAAAAATCACATCATAGCCCAAAATGGTTTTGCTCTTTGCTAAGTCTATCATTTTTACTCATGAAAGACATTTACATGTTACTGCACATCTTCTCCCTTATATTTGTCTGCTTTTATTGTGTGTGTGTGTGTGTGTGTGTGTGTGTGTGTGTGTGTGTGTGTGTGTGTGTGTGTGTGTGTGTGTGTGTTTGTTTATATATATTACAGTTCATGGATGCAACCCAGACAGCCTGATAAAAATCATTATCTTTTCTCAAAGGTAAGCAATCATTTGTCTGTCATGCACATACACTTAACTCATGAGCAGTCCTTTTTCACTAGTGCTTGTTTGTCTTAAAGCAGGTAACTATATTTTTCTTCCTTTCCTAAATAGTGGACTTTCCTTTTATTTCTTAATAACTACAAATAATTCAGTCACTCTTTTTCAAAAAGTTTATCAAACTGTTCTGTAGTTCCATTATTTATTAATCTAATTATCCAGGTAAATATACATATTTGCTTTTCCCTTTGAAATAACATCCTGTGTTAGAATCACTGTTTACTATTTTAATGAAATTTTATATAAGAAATCCATTTATTTTTGCTTTTAACTGTTACATTACATGATAGTTCACCAGTCCTTACCTACTAATTAGTTTATATCCCTAAAAATGTACATTTATTACATGGGAATATGAAAAAAGTATTGAAATGTAATATGATAGATTGGCTTTAAATGTTCAGAAAAAAAAATACGCAAGTAGGAAGAAGAATTATTTCTGTATGGTGTGCCAAAGGATATGCTTCATGCATTTTCTTCTTTTGTGTTTTATTGACATGCAGAATGTATATAGCTGAATAACCATTAAAACAGCAGAAATTTCCTAAAGAGGAAACATGTCCTGAATAAAGTAATAAACCAGATGAATATTATTCAAAACCTTATGTTTTCAGCTTCAGAGAAGCAGCAGTATATTACTCCAATATGACAAATGTGTTGTGACTGTCTCAGTCTTCTATATATAGCTAACTTGGTATAAGAAAGTAATATGAAATAGTCCAGGCTGCAGAGATAAATGACCCTTGCAGAAGATGCTGAATTACAGAAATTCACAATGAAGCTATCTGCCGTGGAGTTTGTACTGAGAAATAGTCTTATTTTGTTGTCAGTCTATAACAATTAATTCATTTATGTTTACTTCCAAAGGTGTATAAAATCTCTTTCAATCTGTCATTGACATTCACACTGATATTACCAGTTCAGGCTGACAGAATAATATACCAATATTTCTGTTTGTGTGTTATGGTTGAAGAAAAGCTGCTTTATTTCAGATTCATGATGGACTTTCCCTTAAATATTCATTTTCTCAAATGTAATATTTTGAACAGTGTCATCAAATGATTTTAAAGAATCTCATTCTGAGATTTCAGTAGATTGCACTTCAAACATATCTTTGTAAACCATATCTGGGGTGTATTTATTTGTCTGACATCTCATTAATGGTATGGTTAAACTTATCAGGAAAGTAAATTTGGGATGTTTTGTCATATGCATAGCTAAAAAGGTAATGGACTCTGTATATACTCACAGTTACTCTACATCCTCGTGAAAAAACAGTAAGTTATGCTAAACAGGCAAAGGCTTATTCTCATTGAAATTTTAAGAACATTATCTTTATTTCACTTAGGTAATATGAGTACAAAACAGGATATAGTTTTTTCTGTATAGCTAAAATTTTGCAAATATCCGTGTGGCATCACTGTGTGTTAGATATTTCGGATGCATAGGTTTAAAAGTATCACATTACCATCTTGCTGGAGGCTGTAAAAGGAAGAATGACATTGTCAATGCAACATAGAAGATAGATGGCAAATGATAGCTAGTACAGATAGCAGCAAAAAATGCTATCTTATTTTCCTTCCCCATTTCCAAAAGATCTTAATGTCACAATATTTATTCAACATAGGTAATGTTTCAGATCTGTTACTTTTAATAAATAGCTCATTATTTTATTGGCATTAACAGAGTAAAACAAAACATTTTTTTTAGAGTTGAGTAGTGTCTGGAACACACACAGAGTGGAATAAGTTGAATGCCTGACCAGAGAATACAGTAAATCAAATTATCAAGTAATGGCATGTTGTAGTAAACAGAATTATGTACAGTGCAGAATCAAAACAAATGAATTAGACAATAAATAAGCCAAAGAGAGAAATGTGCAATATCCATACGGAAATCAATACATTAAGTTTTGACCAACATATAATGTAAAACGTAAATACATATTATGATTATTTCAAATAACTTCCATAAACCCTCCCAGTCTGTCAGCTGGTTTTAAATGTGTGTTTTTTTCAAGTCTGCCCTTAGTATTCACCTCTCACCTTATCTCAGGCCACAGACTCTGCACTCCTACTGTATTTCATATATCTTACTACCTGACTAAGAATTGAGCCATGCCACACTTGTCAGGGAACAAAGGATGGTAGTTTGTAAGGTCATCCCACAAGTGACTGTAGGGAACTTTCATGCTGTGGCCCTAAGTCTCCTTGGCCATGTGGATAGATGTAGCATATGTTGTTTACAACATCTGTGCCCCTGGTTCTTACATACTAATGACAGATATGGGTAGCTGCATTCCCTTTAGATCTTGAACTTTACAAACTTTGAATTTGCCTTTCATCTTTACCAGGTGATACATTTATAGAAATAACTCATTCACAATGTTCTCTTCCAAGTAAGGAAATCTAGCATAACTGAAGCAGTCTATGCCCCCTTAAAGGCCTATGTTTTCTACTGTGATCCATGTAGCATGTCCAGCTTTATCTTTAGTAATTTACTCATACTCAAGTATACAACTATTAGAGATCCATACTATCATCATTGAATTAGATACTAAATACCACATTAGGAGATTTCAATATATGAATGACTGCTGAAGCCTGATAGGCTACAGTTTAGCTCAGCCTCTGTTTGCTAACACAAAACTACTAATATATAGATTTTTAATCTTAAGCTGATTTCAAAGAATGGACAGCTTCATCATAAATATGAGCTATATTGCTTATATAGTTTGTTTTCTAATTAATGTGTTTAGAATTTCTAAATCTAGTTTACACATGTTTATGTATAATCAGTTCTTTTTACTTTTATTCTGGGTAATTGCATTTCATTATAATTAATAAACAAAAGAAAAGGGAACACACATATTGTATAGATTTGTGAGATAGGCTATATTAATCTAGGAACTTCTTTAGACAACTTGGACCATGTGTTTCATGATTTTAGTTAATTATACAGCATTTAAGTAACACGACTACTTAGCATAAAGCCTGAATGAATAATATGTATAAAGTCATACTAGTAATCAAGCGTATACGTGCTTACATTCTTATATCTGGAAACTTAAATTCATAAAGTACTTGTCTGCTTCTTGTATTTTTTGAATGGTCACCTTCACATCAGTAAGGCATTGATGACAATTGTAGGTTGTTGATTTATTTAATTTAATTTATAAGAGAAATTAATGTCTGAATGGATGAAAAGTAAACATTACTGGTTACTTAATTTATACATTTTTCTCCTTTAATATTTATTGCTTTATGGGCTCAAAAAGAGTAAGAAGGTGGTTAGGAAGGTTAGTCTAACATATTTATTTTGTCTGTTAGACTAGGAATGTTCTTCATTCCATATTTAGTGTGGGTTAAGATTTATACATATGCAAGTTTTGTTAATAGGCTTTTATTCTTTTTTTTTCTAATTTTAAAATCCCTGACAAAAAATGTTTATTATTAAACCTCATGAAAAAAATGCTGATTAAGATAATTAGGAGCTACTTAACTAACAGAGTTAACTATACAGGAAGAGTTTTACATATCTAGGATTTTATTAATACATAGTTGTTTTTTAACCCAAAAAAAAAATCCTGACATGGAACTGACTTTGGTGGCTATAAATACTAATGGCTTAAACAACCCAAACAAAAGATCTAACTTATTGAGATACCTAAAACTAAATAAAGCTCAATAGACACAGAACCCAAACCAGAATTGATAAAATATATGTCTCTCAAGATTTATATACTAAAGTTTTAAATTTTTCTATACAGCCATGTCCATTTTCAGACCATAACTCCCTGGTATTGGAAATTCACACACAGTTTAAATTGTTAGTTATTACTTCAAGGATTCCTTCATACATTACAAAAATCAAAGAATTTAAACATTGGCTAACTTCTGAACTTCAGTTTTTCCTAGAGATGTATTACAAACCAGAAACAAATATATGTATGGTATGTGATCCATTAAAAGCTTATATATATATATATATATATATATATATATATATATATATATATATATATATATGGTAAAACTATCAGCTGGTACAAAAATAAAATTAAAGAATGGGAATCAGAATTACAGGAATTACAAAATCAACTTGTTTTACTTAAATCTAATAAGAATTTATGTGAGTCAGAAAACAAAAAGAAAAGAGAAGAAGCCAATAAAAAATATAATGAAATAGTATCCCAGAAAACTAACTTAGCCATAGAAAGATTAAAAATAAATTCTTATTCTACTTCTCCAAAACATCTGCAAAATTTATCTATGAAAGTTAAAATGCAGTCAAAAACTAATAATATTGGTAGCATATTACATGAAGGAAGAAGGAAAATTGTCTCAGACATTGGTGGCATTTTAGATGCTTTTAAATATCATTATGCAGAACACCATAAAAGTGAAATAAGTATAAATGAAATTTGCAACCTACATAATATAACCCCCACCATTTAAAAAAAATCTATGAAGAGCTAAGGCTGGAGTTGCAAAAACCAATAACACAAAAATATATTTTAGACAGGATTAAATAAAATAAATCTAACAAAGCACCAAGGATAGATGTTTAATTATAGAAATGTATAAATTATTTCCCAATTCTATAACTTGTCTCCTACATAAAACCTTTTTTGAAGTCCAATCATTAGCAATAATTCCCCCTTCATGGGGATATTCTTTAATTACCCCTATCTTAAAAGAAAATAAAGATCCAAAATATTACAATTCTCATAGACCAATATATTTGCTTAATAATGATTATAAAATCTGTATGTCAATTATAGTTAATAAAATGAAAGTCCCACTGTCCAAAATAATTAATAAAGATCAAATGGGTTTTATATATGATAGACAAACATGGGATAATATCAAAAGGCTATTAACATTAATTGATTATTTAAATAGAGAAAATCAAGAAGCATTGGCAGTTGGTTCAGATATAGAAAAGGCCTTTGATTCTTTAAACTGGAATTATCTAGTTAAAGTTTTGAATATATTTAATTTTCTTCTCTCTTTTATCACATTTATAAAGAAAGTTTATGAGAATAACTTAGCATTTGTTAAAATAGGCCCCTTTACCTCTAAAGCCATACAGATCACTAAAGGCACTAGATAAGGATCTCCCACGTTACCTGTCTAGTTTGCATTCACTATAGAAATTCTTGCAATTCTAATAGATAGCAATTAAAAAATAAGAGGGATAGATGTATATGATCAATATAGTTCCAAAATAATGTTGTTTGCTGATTAGGTGCTTCTCACTTTACCTGACTCTAAAGAAGTATTGGATAAAGTAGACTTACTAATAGGAAACTTTCAAAAACTCTCAGGTCTCTACTTTAATAAATCAAAATCAAAGTTCCTGTTGTTAAATAAAAAGCATGAGGTACAAGTATCTGTAAGTCATATTATTGGTAAGCAAGTTCCAACCTTGGACTATTTGGGGATTGTATTGTGTATGAATATTGTAGAGATTCTAAATACCAATTATACAAACATTATAGAATCAATTAAAGTATTGCTAAATAAATGGAACAATATGTTTATAACATTTGAAGATAGACTGCATTTGATAGAAATGGTCTTACTACCTAAAGTAATATATGTAGCCCAGGCTCTTATATTATTACCAGAAAAAGATTTCATAAAGAAATTACATCAATATTCTTAAAGTTCTTATGCTATCCAAAAACAATAGAGTGGCATATTCTCATCATATTAGACATTGGGGAAAAAGGGGGGTTAAAATTTCCAGACATTGAAACATACATAAGGGCTTCTACACTTAAAATTGTGATATATTGGGTATAGCCTAAATATTCTTCTAATTGGAAATGGTTATATTCCATAATATTAAGGGATGAAAATGCTTTATAAAAAAATCTTATAGTTACAGATAAAAATAATAGAATGTGGTACTATTTGAGTATAAAGCTACAATATAATATAGCAAAACCAACCAAATTAAACCTAATAAACCATTTTTGACACCTTTAGGAAATTTGTCAATATGAATATAGATATAAAACTTTGGTTTGCATTATTAACTCCATTCAGTATTACAAGAAATTCCCCTGATAAAGTACATAGAGAGATTTTTACTTCATGGGGAAATAAGAACTTAATATGCTAGTTTCATTGTATAAAAAAAAAGTTTGGAAACACAACACTTAGTCTCAGCCTATGGGTTAACAACTAATAATTGGCTAATGTTGCAGAGTGTTTTAACATATTCTATGGATCTATGTAGAATAGTAAACAATTCATCATTTAAAAGTACCCCTAAATTTATATACTGGTTGTTTGAAATTATCTATAACAACACTAATACAAAAAATGAATTTTCATACTTATATAATATATTAACTGCTTATAGAATAGCTCCTAAAGTATCCTATTGGCAATATTTAACTAAAGGTATACAGACTCCCTATCAATAGAAGGTAGACAAATATCTTCTCTCAGTTAAATTAACATCCCATTCGCAATATTGGATAATATTTCAATGGAAATATCTACATAGATCCTTATTAACACCTGAGAAAATTTCAAAGATAAACACCTCAAGTAATAATGTATGCTGGAGATGCCAAGAATCAACAAACTCAGACTGGTCTCATGTTTTTTATGACTGTGTTAATATTAGAACATATTGGAATGAGATTAATAATTGTTTACAAGCTCTTTATATAGATACATTTATTTTGACAAAATCTCTACTTTTACTGAATGTAATCAATAATCCTCACTTGAAGGCAGTGGATTTGTATTTAATATGGACTATACTAGCAATAGCTAGAAAATGTATAACCAGAAGATGGAAATCCAACACAGCACCCACCATAGAGGAATTTTTATGTCTACTGAAGAAGTCAGTATTAATGGAGATCAAAACTAAAGAACTGAGACTCCATCCCAAGTTAACACCCCATAGCTGTTAGTTAATGACCCATGGAGAAAAGTTTGGACATTGATTGACACCTTGCAACTGGAATCAGACTCTTCTTGATAATTTAAATATAATCTATCATCATTGTTTTTACATATATCTGTTGCTATCTTAATCTATTTGTTAGGCTAAATGTAAATATTGTATATAGTTTAATATTTATTAATTGTAAACAAACAATATTATGTTTTAAATCAAAATAAAAAAATATTTGAGTAAAAAAGAAAGAATTTCTAAATCTATGTAAGGATTTAAGTTTTACATGCATAAAACAATAGCTACATAATTCCCAGCAGGTAAGTCAAGTTAACATCCTGTAATGTATTGAATGGTGACACTGGTTGAGGTTCACCTAATGGCAGTCTGTTTAGTGTATCATATTACAATGTAGAACTGCATCCAAAATATCCAACATCTAAGTACCATTTATACTGTTTTCCACTTCATATAAAGTCATTTTTAGTATGTGAAATAGTGCCAAGTTTTGCTCCTTCTGAATGTGTATGTGGAACTGTTTTATTATTGTTTTTTCTTACATGATATAATTATTTACTTCACCAGGTATAACATAACCTGTCAACAGGCTGATTTGGGAATATGAACTATAACCTTTGCTTTTCATATAATCATTAGGAACACTAGCTAATTAATCTGCAGATCTTGTCAAATTTCAGCATGTCTAGCACTTCTGTCTTTTCAGAATCAGCAGCTCTATCTTACCCTCATAAAGGAGACCATTGTGTTCAACTAAACTGTGTTAAGAGATTCCTCACTGTCCACATTAGGTTTCTATGTTAACTCTTAAGTGCCCCCCAAAAAAGATTAAAAGGGGTCCAGATTCTCTTCTACATTTGTCAAATAAACGAATAAAGCAAATGTGTTTCATATTTTTAAATGTACTAAAGTCAAATATTTTCAGATGTGACAAGAAAGAACACTGCATCTATTTTTGATCTAAATGTACAAACTCTAAAAATAAAAGACAAAACCTGGCATTTTAAGATGTGAGGGAATTGCTACTGTTTTGCCCTAAAGTGCAGTTATGGTCAATGATGTCCAATTAGATTTATGAAAAAGAGAACATATGCAACAACAGTATGAGTCAGTGCATACAGTACATATCGAAAAAGAAAATAAACAGATTGTTTACTTACGACTTCAGGTTATGTTTACTCATTTACCCCCCCCCCCATCTCCACACACAAACACACTTCCAATGTCATCCTTTTTATTCCAGTCGACTATAAAAACATTAATCTTTTCCTTTGGCATTCTGAGCTAGAACATGTGGTTAAAGAGAAGTGCTGCAAATGTGACACAATAAATATACAATTTATCGATACTAGAGAGATTTGGAGTCTAAACAAATGTATCTGCTTTACGTCCTATTTGGAAGAAGACTGATAGTCTGAAAGGCAAAGAAAAGGAGGATAAAATTCTAAAACAGAAACTGGAAACAGGCTTGATAATTTTGCCCCTGGCAACAATGAGAGAAATCACTTACTGCACAACAAAATTTTATTAGAAGCCATGTGCTTAAATATCTATTGCAACCAAAAACAGTATTAGATGGAGAACCTAAAGCAGGGTTTATTAAATAAATGAAATTTTCAAGGAAAAGATAATATGATGTCCTACAAACAAGAAAACAAAATAACATACAGGCAAATAAATAAATGCTCTAGAGGTAAAATCATGGGAATCCTAATCAGAAGTTGCTGAGAATTTTATATGCAAACAATCTGATGCTAAAGAAAAGTGTCTCGTAATGTTTCCCAGTAATATTAG
The DNA here is from genome assembly GCF_019279795.1 of Protopterus annectens. Classification (NCBI taxonomy): domain Eukaryota; kingdom Metazoa; phylum Chordata; order Ceratodontiformes; family Protopteridae; genus Protopterus; species Protopterus annectens. Next base: position 994,985,950 of record NC_056725.1, read on the forward strand.
AATCTGAAGACTTGTTTATTTTAATGAATGAAAGATGAAAATTAAGATTCAGTTCATGTTGCACATATTTTAATTAACATATGTGTTCTATTATAGAGTAAGTTTGATAGTCATTGCAAAATGAGACCAGAAATAGGTCAGGATATAATAGAAGTGACTATTCTGCTCACAGTTATTATTTATTTTTTATTATTTATATTTATTTGGTGATGTATTACACAATCAAAAGGTACTTCAGTCTTAATAGAAGACAGTCATTGAACATGAAGTTAAGACAGAAGTTATGAGTAATACAGAAAAAAACAAGATATTGTCAGCTGTACAGTGAAGAGATAATCTGATAGCATGGATTTTTCACAGTTCTATCCTACAGCAAACAGAGGTCAATAAATCGCATCAACTCAGAGAGCAGATATTGCAATCATTGTATAAGATACAAATAAAGAACAAAATCTGAGGTCAATAACCTGCATTCTACTAGAAAATTGCCTTTGTAATATAACAGCTGGTAAGCTAATAGGCATAAATATAAGTGCAATGTTTTTTGGGATGCATTTGTCTAAGTACAGCCTGAGGATAACATCTTGATATAATATATATTGAAAAATAAAACATCTTTCAAACAGATAAGCTGATGGATACCTATTACTTCAAGCAAAAGGAGTTATCCTGATATAGTGCAGTAAGACTTAGGAAGAATGAGGTATCAGCTGAAGGAAGAACAGTTCTATAGACAGGATAGAGGAATATAATCACCCCCCTGGATTCAGTAAACTTCCATGCAGGAATAGCTTATTCCTGCATGGAAACGATTGTTTAAGAGCAGCACGGCAGCGTGCCATGCTTAGTTATGAAGTCCTAAACTGACACAGAGCATGGATGAGTGCAGGGGGTGTGTCTTCGAGTAGAGCTCTCACAATATACATGTCCCTGCACTCAAGAATTGATGTTCGGCAATTACAATGAGTGAGAATGCTCATAGGGGGTTGCCACCTCTTCAAATGTCCAAAGTGGGACTGTTAGTGTACAAACATGACATGTTGCAGGACAAAACATACGCACAGCCATTGCAAAGTTTAAAGCCCCACTTTCCAGGAAAACCCTATGCTCATAGCAAAAGAAACATGCCAGGATTTCTGTCAAATGTGCAGATGCACTCAGAAGTCCACAGCAATAAGTGAAACCTGTCTCTTCTTAGAGAAAGTAGCACTAGAAATTTCTTTTATCAAACTGATTAAATTTATCCATAGCTGCGTGGGTTTGCCCATTGCTTAGCTACACATACTCTAGCTTAAATAGCAAAAGAAGGTAAATAGCAAGATACATTCAGTTGAAGCAGTACTGCTATAGTGTAGTGGTTAGAGCATTCGCTTTGTGAGCAGTCATTCCCACTTCGATCCACACTGTAGTAAATTCCATTTTCCATGTGAAAGCAATTTATGAACATTTTTTTTGCTGTATAACCTATTAAATAACATATATTTGTGAACTGGAGTACTGCATTAAGTCCCAATGTGAGGTGTCATTGTAATAAAGTGGTGAAATCCCGCGATAAACACAAGTACCCCATACAGTGTACGTACACATGAATCACAGATACTAAACAAATATTTAACATGTAAATGAATAATAAATCAATGCCAAACAGCAAATAGTGTGCAAATTTTAAAATAAGCAATGCTAAGCATTGCACACCTCTGCTTACCATGTGTAAGCAATGCATAGCTGAGCTAAATAGATTTTCCCATTGGTATGCCCCTTTAAGCAATAGCAACCATAGGTAAGCAGGTTTGCCCATAGCTTAGCATTTTCAAAACAGTCCAATTACAACAAAGTGCAGGAAATCAGCCCTATTTAAACCCCAGAGGCGGGAATACATCTCATAACTGGTTGCAGCTTCCTTCTGTAGGCACAATGGCCAGTGTTGGGGAAGGATCTCGCTTCCAAGTGCAGTGCTGGGGCATCCAGGATTCTAAGGTCATGGCAGGACTCCTGGTAAAAGACCATGAATGGAGACTGCTGCAGGACCAGTGCTAGGGTTCCCAATATAAAGAGACTTCACCAGTGCCACTGGCATCGCTTGAACAGGTGAGCAGGTCAGGCATCACTATGCTGACCTGAAAAGGAGGAAGAGGGAGCTCTTGGATCAGTGGATCCAATAATCTAGGCAGGGTGATGTCCCAGCAGTGTGTAAGTACTTATTCTACTAACTGTTTAATAATTGCCTATTTCATGTATATTAAGGATAGGTATGGCTAAATATTCGCCTTCGGCAGTGGAGTGGGCTGTGAATCAGGAAGCACATGAATGTAGGCTGAAAAGGCTGCATTATGAGGCAGGTTAGTAATAATCTTGCATGAACTGTCATAAGAAATAAATATAAAAGTAGTAGAAAGTTAATTGCCAGTATAAAATCTGTTTTATGTATAGGATGTACTGAATAAACCAGACAATATGGCAGGAAGAGTCTCATATAGGTTGTATGTAAATAAAAGGGTAACAGCCTGGCAATAAAGATCTAACTCCTGGACTGCTTGTGTTTACTCTGGTATCATATGTTAATGTAGTGTCACATTCTCTTAATAGTACTGTTGTATTAAGCACTGTTACCCACACTGTGCTACATAAATAAAATGTGTAGGAATGTCTGTATATGACTGTTGTAATCACAAGTTCATATTGTACAACTGAGGGAGACTTGAACAGAAAACAGTGAAGAGATACACAACAAAATCTAAATAGCACACTCAACTGTGAAGTAAATTGCTGTAATTTTATCACACACAGCCATGGTTCGAATCCTGGGACTGGTAGTAAGCTGTATGCATAATCATACCCCTCAACTGTACAGATTTTGTCAGAAAGGTTAGATGATTGGCTTAATTTTATTGCCTGTCACCCTGTCCCCCTGGCAAATCAGTGGGATGATCCCAGAAGCTTAGGCAGCAAATAATGACATACAACTGATTGTCAGACATCATAACCATCAGAACTATATCTATAAGAACAAACCTGTCACTCTAGCAACTCACCAAAATGTTAAGAGAGTAATACACAAATTATGTCCCATCACTATCCCCATGTTGTGAAGCTATGACCAGAGTGTGTGCAGTAACAGAGTGAGACATATGTGCATAATAATAATGTGGAATCTGGTAATATGTGTCAACATTGAGGTAGTGTTAAGAAATATTCTGTCCACAGGTCTGTCAGATAAGAAAACTGTGCCTGGAAATAAAATATTGAAATCCTGGACTGGTCTGTTTAGTCTGGTATTGTATGGCATTGTTAGTGTTGTGATTTCTCTAAATAATAATGTATTACTCATCGCTGTCACCCACACTGTGCTACATAATAAAACTGTCTAGGAATCCCTGTATACGACTGTTGTAATTACAAGGTCTGATTGTAAAACCATGGGAGACTTATAGACAGAAAACAGTGAAGAGATACACTGCAATATCTAAATAGCACACTGAACTGTGAGGTACACTGTTTTATTTTTAGCAGACACAGCCATGGTTCGAATCCTGAGAGGGGAAGTAAGTTGTATGCATAATCATACCCCTCAATGGTACAGATTTGTTCGGAATGTCCAGATATTTGGCCCATATCCACTGTCTGTTACCCTGTCCTCCTGGCAAATCAGTGTGATGATCTCTGAAATGTAGGCAGCTTTTAATGACATATAACTGAATGTCAGACCTGTAAATATTCAGAAAATGTATATGAAAACAGGCCTGTCATTGTAGCAACTCGCAAAAGGATTATGAGGGCAATTGTCAAAATATGTCCCAGTTCCAATGAATGTTACCTTGTTCAGCATAAAAAACATACATAAAAACATACATAAAAAATGCATCGCCCAAACATACATTATATATTATTAAACAATTGAGTATATCCTCTAGAGCCTTGTCATTTTTACTATCATCATCTAGTGCTTAGAAAATCCTCTGAACTGAACTTTCAGGCAGTATATAAAAAAAAATTTAAGACTTGGTTAGTATAACCCAAACTGCTTGTAATTGTAATATACATATTTATTGACAAAGTGATGTTTTCATTTTTTCCTTTAGTGAACTATCCAGAGAGTCGAGAACAGTCAACAACAACAGTCAACAATTACTAGTGGTTAATACTTAAATCATTAGTTTTATAAATCAAATTCAAAAAACAAAAGTTTTTCAAAATTACTTATTTTCTTATTACTTTTAAAAACTTTTAAAATCACAGCACAACAAAGCATTCCAGTACAAAGTATTTAATTATACATTCTGAATTTTCAAAAAAAAAAAAACTGTTACGTGCAACGGCTTTCATTACCATTTAAAAAATTCACATATTCAAAAAAATAAAATTGCAAAAGGCATTAAAAAAGGCATAAGTACATGAGGAGCATCCATTCATGTCTTTCAAGGATTGCCATCATTAGTGTAGTTCGTAGACTAGAAACTCATCAACACATTTCAGGATGTGAAACGAATTCACAATGTGACAACGAAGAATGTAAAATAATAAAAAAAACAAAATGTCTATATGGAAAACAAACAAATATATATTATAATAATTGACTCAATAATAATTGAAATGACTTAATTAGCACAGGTGGACAATAAATGGTTGACTGCACATTATAATTGTAACATCCTATGATTATTATTTATAAATTATATAAAACTAGAAATGTTAATTGGAAAATAATACAAAATGAAAAATAGGAACTATTAGGAATATGGAATGGAAAGTAGGAATAAATCATATATGAAAAAGGAGGGAAAGGTTAAATTTTATTTATAATCATTATATCTTTTTATAAGTTTTATAAACAGTACTTTATTCTATGTAAAATATGTTCAAATATGATAATTTCTTATGACAAATGTTGAAAGCATATGACTCATCTACAATATGGTATATGAATATCTACAATATGTCTTAATCCATGTATCTACTAGAACAGATGAAATGATCTCTTTACCATACTAGGAGAGATCTAATTACCTAAATAACCTCTTTAGAACACAGTTAGTGGGAATGGCTTTTACTCATGTTTCTTCTACTTTATTGGTGGTTTTTCTTAATTGTTTTTATCATCCATCTTGTTTTATCGGACCTTAACCTTTAATCTAATGATCCACCTTGAATCTAACATCCACACATTGAGATGCACAGAACTTAAAGGAATGACTGGTACCAGACACATTGAACTTATGAGGACTATTGTGGTCTCTGTACCTACTGAATCTTTTTGTGTCTGTTCAATGATCCTCTTCCTTCCTTCGTATTGTTTCCCTAATTGGTAGCCCTAATCATCCTCCTGTTACATTTTGTAATATTTATCCTTTGTAGTAGGGTTTACAAACTAAAGTACATATTAGTGTAAATACATTTTTTTAGCTTAAATTTAAAAGAAAATTATAGTTAACAAATGACTGTGTTAGACTGTTGTGTCAATTACAGGTTATAGTGTTTAATTGTCATATATTGATTTCACTTGATTGTCTTGGTTTGGTGTTTCTAACCAGTGTCAGATTGGATAGGATACTCTGTCTGTCTTCATATTTCTTTATATACCAATTGTGTGAAGGCTTTTATAAGTTATAACTTCCAAATTTTTCAACTTCAAAGGCAGGTTACTACTATCTAAAGTACCCTTTCAAACTGTCATACATTGCTTCTCAATTTGCAACTAAATTTTTACATCAAGTAAAAAATGTTCTAAACTTCATTTCTTCTGTAAGGTCTCTAAAATTCATTGTTTCTCTAAATATTTCTTCTATGCCTCCATCTTACTTGTTCTCTAGGATATCTCTTATCTTAAACATCTCTTTCATTTCTTTCTTTCCTAACCTCTCTCCCTTTATCTCCTTTAAGGATTGTCCTGCGACATGGCTTTTTGTTATATATAGATATTGTATAATATGCGTTTTGAAATACATGGCGACGTTTTTACTGTGTTGTTCCACGTCCAAAATGGAGAAGTGTGCAATAAATTTTAAGAGGTATGTGCATAACATCAGTCTGGAATCTGGGAATATGCATAGAAACAGTCAGGTAGTGTTAACAAACAATACCTCCACAGGTATACCAGGTAAATTCATGATTAACTGTATGTCTCCCCACATTTTCTTGCCAGTTCACATATATAGTTGTCTACAAACATACCACTGTCCAAACTAAGGCCATAGGGTAGTGTAATAATACCTGTAGGGTACAGATTACACAGTAACTAAGAAATTAGTGAGAACTACAGAGATATACAAGCTGTTAATGGACATCTCTCCCCCCCCCCCACCATATCTGCAACAATAATCTAAATACACAACTCAATGGGTATGTGTACAATTAAATCTACTGTTGGGACATATGTCCTCTTGTTTGATAAATATTGAAATGTGTTTCTATGCATGTGTCACGTTGAAATATTCCCACATTGGTGGCATGCGGCCATCAATGTAACCTGCATGCTGTTGTAATGGCCACTGTGGTTCCATATATGCATGCATTCTGTTTGCTATGCAACTGTTCCATATCTGGTGTTTTGGTTAATGGAAATATCTATCCATGCTGGTATGCCTAATCCTGAAATATGCTGAATATTACTAACCCACATATATTTTAAAATTGCAACAACATAGCACATTTGGGAAGGCCTGTCCCAGCGGACCCACCTCTTCCACCTCATCTAGCCGTGGCACCAGGCACCAGCACATCAGGGACCCACCCCAGGACCTCCTTGTCTGCTGGTCCTGCACAACCATTGGGTGGAACCACCTCAGGGAATGGGGCTAGCCCCCCCAGGGGTGGACGCAGACAGGAAACTGTCACCCGTCAGCAGGTCTGGGGTCTAATGTGTAGCGAGCTCCACAGGGAGTTTGGAGATCAGCTACGCCAGCTTGAGGGCCTCATGGCTCATTTAGAGGGTCAGTCTGCCCCTCCAACCCAGCCCACAGCACAGCCAACTTTGGGGCCATGAAGGTGCAGTGGTGAAATCCCATGGGTGGGGACCTTAGTTCCACTGTTTCCATTTGGGGGCTCATGGGTTTCTGACTTCCAAACAACCCTCCCCATCCAAAGTTTTTACTCCCCACATGTGTCATATACCGCCTTGGTAAGCTGTCTTGTCTGTCTTGTCTGTCATCCTACCCAAACTACCTCCCCAAATATACCTACTATCCATCCGCAACATCCCACTCTCACCTTAAAAAAAGAAAAAAAGGGCAATCTGTTCCCAAAATAAATGTCGCCCCATACAAAGCTGTCCATTTCACACACGTATCCACTGGACACGTAATCTGGTCCAACTGGCTTCACAACATATTATTTCCTCACCCCTCTTCCAGGGGTTTGAGTGTCCAAATCTACCTCCAAATCAGTCTATATGCACAGTTGTTGCTGTAAAAGAAATGGGCAGCTATGGACCTTCCCTAAACCAGTCCTGCGCATCCCTAGCTATTTTCCCTACCGTCTTTCCCTCTTTGTGCCCCTTTTTCACCACTTTCCTATTACCCATTTTTCTTTTCTTTTAAAGAAATTAGAGCGGGGTAAGCGGGAGTAAGCACTTTTAAGCAGCAGTAAATGGGTTTAGTCCTGTTTGCGTGTGGATAAGCAATGCCTACACAGGATAAGCAATTTAGAGGCTAACTGAGTAAAGAATATTTCACAGGAAGTTAGCATTGCTTACCGTCAAGTAAACTTGCGCAAACCCACTTGCAACTGGTTAAAAGTGCCTTAATCACTCTGTATCCAACACCCCTTGTTCTGGCCAGCAACAAAATAATCAGCCTTTGCAAGTCTTGAACCCAGGATCCTGCACACCATAGCCAAAGTAATTTACCACTAAGCCATGTCAGATATATAGAAATCTTATGTTTTCTCAAACATATCATCCAGCACAGTCATTCAACAGTAGAGGAAATGTATTTATATATGAAGAATATACATATATATATATATATATATATATATATATATATATATATATATATATATATATATATATATATATATACATATATATATGTCTATATCTATCGATATGTGAACTGTCGCATGGTTGCTATTTTGCTATTGCTGGAGTTTTATTTGAACTGTCGCATGGTTGCTATTGCTGGAGTTTTATTTCAACTGTCGCATGGTTGCTATTGCTGGAGTTTTATTTCTATATATATATGTATGTATATATATATATATATATATATATATATGTATATATATATATATATATATATATATATATATATATATATATATATATATATATATATATATATATATATATATATATATATATATATATATATATATATATATATATATATATATATATATATCTACATATATATGCGATATATATATATATATATATATATATATATATATATATATATATATATATATATATATATATATATATATATATATATATATAAAATGTATATACACACACACACACATATATATATATATATATATATATATATATATATATATATATATATATATATATGTATAAGAACACAATACATATATGTTGAAAGGCACCGTTAATGGGGGTGAGGGGGCCCAGTTTAAGTACCTCTTGTAATTATTGATATCATCCCCTCCTCCACAGCCAAACAGATCTGCCTTGCAACACAATACCAACACTTGCAAGTCTCATACCCAGGACTTTACACAACATAGCCACAAGAACTTAACAGTAATCCATTTCACCTGTGCGATGTCAGGATGGTATCAATAAGATATCATCAGAACAGTCTGTCTACCATAGGGAATGTATAATGCAGAAGCAGTAAACATTCCAATGATACATATACACACATATGCAGATACACACACTCACACACACACACACACACACACACACACACACACACACACACACACACACATATATATATATATATGTATGTATATACACACACACACACACACACACACACACACACACACACACACACACACACACACACACACACACACACATATATATATATATATATATATATATATATATAAATATATCTGTGTGTGTATATATATATATATATATATATATATATATATATATATATATATATATATATATATATATATATATATATATATATATATATATATACATATATATATATATATGTATGTATGTATGTATATACATATATATGTAAATACACATACATGGCCTTCATGTGGTACAACAGTAAAGAAACACTGGCTCAGAAGATAAGAATCAATCAACAGTAAGTAATGCAGATGTAGTTCAGCAGCCTCCAATTACACTCTGTACACAACCTCTAGGGGGAAAAGAATTAAGCTATCACAATGAAGATGTATCTGTTACATAACAATGCTTAACTTAAAACATCACTATCACACTGACAAACAGAACTGTCTGTAAGACAATAAGCACTATCCCACCAATAAGGTGAAATGTATGAAAATGTGCAGCCATATACCTTAAGGTGTCTTACTACTGATATCCCTCACATGTTGTAACAGCTTAGGTTATATATGGTGCATACCCCTCCTTCATAGAATGACTTACAAGGGCATATAACAGTGTTACATACACTGACCTCTGGACTGTACAAGGACACGCATGTTCTGTCCAGCTATAGCCCACATATCTATGGACCCTACCCCACAATATGTATTTGGGTCCACCACATCACTGGAATGATAGCAGGAATTCCAGCACAACATAATGATAGGCCACTACTTAACAACCTCTTACTGCATGACATATGGACAAAGCCTAGTATATAGATGGAGAACAGAGGCTGGAACACAGGGCCATATTTGCAGTATTGTTGTTATACACTGAGAAGGTTGCTGGTGTTACAGGATTGGTTGCAACATACCCTTATTCAGGAATATGAAGTCAGAAACACAAATGGATGTAGCCATGTCTTGATAGCACTCAACAGACAGAATGACAGTGATATATCTGAGACAAGACCTGTGTGGTGAGCAGACAAAACATAACAGCCAATCCTCTAGCCATCATGTGGATAGGACCACAGTTGACAGCTATGCAGACAGACTGCATTCCATGCTAAATTAGTATGTACACACAAACCCTGTAAAACTAGTGGTATACAATGCATATAAAAACACTACTCACATTGTCTGTAGGTCTGGAACATTATATAAATATGTAGATGGCCTGTGTCTGCAAGTCCAGTTGTAAGAGGTGTTGCTACCTGCTGTCTGTAACACTGCTGCCCACACACAGGATTGATGTCTTCCATACTGGAAAGGTAAAGGGACAACACTCACATGATTTAGTAATTTGTAGTAGTGGGTTGCCATGACAGTGGTAATTGGAAGTACTACACAGCTGGCTGCATGCAAGTAGCAAGTGGTGGACACTGATTGGTGCACAGGCCATCACCTGATCATGTGCATCACCTACAAAATCCATGCTGCAATCTACGCAAAGCAGCTCAATCCCTCTAGTGGAGAGAGACAGAGAGAGAAAGAGAGAAAGAAAAAAAAAACTTCCAGTAAAAAAAAAAAAAGTTGTTCACCAAGTGAACCTATAAACATCCCGACATAACTAAGAGGACACATCAAACTGTATTCAAAGGAGATCAATCCTACAACAGGTATGTGAAACATATATGCATGTAATTGAATGTAGTACTTGGTCTATAATAATGGGATAGATGATGTGGAATGATGTATATGTGCCAGCAGGAGTTGCTGTGATGATGCACTGCTGAACAACAGCTATGGACAATAGTGTTTATCCCTGTGGGCAGTGGGCCATACCTGTCAACTGTGCAGATGTAAGCCACTGTGTGTTAGATATTAACTGGAAATTGTCCACTTTTATTAAGCATCTGTTGGGTTGTTTGTTTCTGATAACTTGTTGCAGTTAAACTCTTTTTTCTAGAGGCTCCTTTAGCTGTTTAAAACTTTCATTTAAAGGCTCACTGCTGCTTTTCAGCTGTGAGAAACATTTCTGCAGTTTGTTTCACACCCTGCCTCCCTGTTGGTATAGTGTTTTTATAGTTGGTGGCTTTGCAGTTGCCCGCCCCTAGTGTAAATTTGATCTGGGACCCTCCTCCCGGTCTAGTGTCATTACCTCATTCTACCCAGTACAAGGAGAACATTTGAGAAGGCCAATCAGCTTAGTTTCTGCTACTCCTTTCTCTCTTTCCACTTAAAAAAAAAAAAAAAAAAAAAAGGTATCTGCTTTTACTGTATTTGTATTTCTTCCTACTTTATTTTGCTTTTGCATCATCTTAAAAGTACTCAATTATATTTATTACTGCTTGGTGTAACTCATTCTAAGCCTTTTAGTTTAAGCACTTGGGCTTCAGACCAGTTGTTTTACATTAAGAAGGTTTATGGTCTGCACTGTAGTGGCAGAACAGGTAGCTTATATCCTTCTAAGTTGGGAACTGCTGATTGAGGGCTCAGTGTCTGTAATTCTAAAAGTGTATTAATTCTGGTTTAAGCACTTGGGTTTCAGGCCAGTTATTTTACATTAAGAGAGTTTGTGGTCTACACTCTTGTGGAAGGAGAGGCTGGACTCTGCCCTTCTGAGCTGGGAATTTCTGGCTATAGGCTTATAGTGCCTGCATATTTTAACTGCTTCTTACTGAAATTGGTACACCTTGTTTGTTGTAGCATAGACTACATCCAGACCTGCTGAATCTAGCTTTGTTTGTATAACTTGAACACTAATCCAGGCATTCTTTAAAGTATTCAATTGAATTTATTACTGCTTGGTAGTAACTTGATTAAAGTGTAGCTATCATTCTAAGTCTTTTGGATTAAGCACTTGGGCTTCAGACCAGTTGTTTTACATTAAGAAGGTTTGTGGCCTGCACTGTGGTGGCAGGACAGGTATCTTACATCCTTCTAAGTTGGGAACTGCTGATTGAGAGCTCAGTGTCTGTTATTCTAAAAGTGTATTAGTTCTGGTTTAAGCACTTGGGCTTCAGGCCAGTTATTTTACATTAAGAAGGTTCGTGGTCTGCACTCTTGTGGGAGGAGAGGCTGGACTCTGCCCTTCTGAGCTGGGAATTTCTGGTTAAAGGCTTAAAGTGCCTGCATATTTGAACTGTTTCTTACTGAAATTGGTACACCTTGTTTGCTGTAGCATAGACTAGATCCAGGCCTGCTGAATCTAGCTTTGTTTGTATGCTTGTTGTTTGTTTGCTTATTTCCCTGAAACGCTAATTCCACCTAAAACGCGGCTTTTCAGCACTTCTGTGGATCCCTAGTGATATCTGCATTGCTTACTGTACTTATTTCCTTGTTTCACTTGAAAGAAAGTTACTGCTTTCCATTTTTGCATTTAAGTTACCTGTAACACATTGCATTTAAGTTACCTGGCACTTGCTCACTAAGTCAGCACTAAAAAATTAAAAGCACTACACCCTCACAAACTCCCCTTGAGTACCTTGTTCACCATTGGCCCTTTTTTTCAATTATAAAGGAATTCCCAATACTATTCTAGCATGTCCAACGGTCAGTTGTCAGTCTCCTCTCTGGTCCAGCTGGTGAATCTGGGAATCTTGAGGCAATGTTACAACTGCCTCATGTACACAGACAACCCTCTCCTCCTCCCAACAAATTCCAACACATGTAAGAGATGCAACCATATAGCCAAACTGGAGGCTAAGCTCTCTCAACTCAGTACTGGCGTAACCAGTCAGGAGGAGAAGGAAACCACACTCACTACAATTCCAGTCTCACATAGACCTACCACGACAGCAAACCAAACACATAAACACACAAAAACATATTCGGAGGCTCTAAATAAAAATCTGCCTAAGCAGCAGAGACCTGCAAAGCAGACACCCAAGCAACCACTACCTCAAAACAAAACAAGTGCAACACATAGCTCACAAAGCCAGTGTGCCGAACAGTCACAGCCCTTAAGGCTAAACAACACACCTGATACACTTGTAATAGGTGACTCTATCGTCAGGCACACTGACGTCCCGCTCACCAGGCTGAACAAAGAGAAGGTCATGGTGAGTTGCCTGTTGGGCACTAGGATCCGCCACATAACGCATGCACTCAGGTCACTCCAAGGCAGGTACAAATATGACTCAGTCATTGTCCATGCTGGTGTGAATGACCTGAGACGTACCTCCCTGGACTACATGAAAAGAGACATAGAGGAGCTGTCTGAGCATGTAGCCCAGGCCGGTATGACCTTGACCTTGAGCAGCATCTTACCCTCATCAAGAAAGATGCCACAATATGAAGACAAGATAATCAATTTCAACAATTGGCTTAAGTATTGGTGTCATTCAAAGGGGATCCAATGCCTGTCAGCCTGGGATGACATGCTCAACAAGCCACGATGCTACGCTAGGGACGGCTTGCAACTGTCACCCCTGGGCTTTCAGATATTGGCAAAGGCTCTTGCTACCCCCATAGTGCCTTTTTAGGCAAGGCTCAAAAGACAAACCCACCTCCATAGGTATCACACGGGATAAGAAACTAAGAGTAATGCTACTCAACACCAGAAGTATAAACCTCAAGATGCATGCACTCGAAACTCTCCTTAGCATGGAGAACATCGATATCTGTGCAGTAACAGAAACCTGGTTCAAGGCTCCCGTGAGCACCCCAGCACTACCAGGTTATACCTCATACCATGCTTTTCGGCCCCAAAACTTGGACCAAACCACAAAAGGAGGGGGAGTATCAATATTCATCAAAGATACCCACACCTCCAGGTTGGTGGCACAGCATGAAGCATCAGAGACTATCCATGTACAACTAACAGTGGGTAAAACTGCCTTCCAGTTTATAGCCTGCTACAGGCCACCCTCCCAAACCCAGGAACCCCACTCAGCCTTCCTGAGAACACTGGAAAATATGAAGGTCTCTCCAAACACCATTATATTGGGCGACTTCAACTACCCATACATAGACTGGGAGCATTACTCTAGCTCCAACACCATAGCCCAAAGGTTCCTAAAATTTATAAACTCAAATGCTATGGAACAACTTGTTACCACTCCCACAAGAGGGGAAAACATACTGGACCTGATCATCACCAACATGGGGACTCTATGCTCCAGACCAGAAGTGTATCCCTCACTGGTAAGATCAGACCATAAACTAATCTCACTGGATTTTCACATCCCAACCCCACCCCCTGCCCAGAAAACCAAAGTGAAAAACTTCTCTAAAGCAAATTTCACACTCCTCAAAATTGAGGTGGAATCCTTAAAAGCCCCTGGGCCTGTGGAAAATATGGCCCAAACCTCAGAATCCTTTATAAACGCATTCTATGAACCCCTTCAGGAATGCATGGATCATGCAATCCCAAATAAAACAAAGACCCAATCCTCCAAAGGCAGACGTCCTGTCTGGTGGACCCCAGCCATAAACAAACTATACAATAGAAGGAGGAAGCTACTACATGATAGAGCAAAATCCCAAAAAGGGAAGGCATCTCTGATCAGTATT
>NC_056725.1:995305403-995423646 GCF_019279795.1 Protopterus annectens
ACTACAAAACAAATGGATTTGTTACATCAAGACTTGCAACAACAGAAGGCTCAGATTACAGGCATAGAAGAGACTGTTAATGATATCGAGAACAGAATCCAGGAAGAAGAAATTAACATTGAGTTTTTACTGAAGCAGAACACACACCTACAATCCAAACTTGATGACCTGGAAAACAGATCTAGACGCAATAATATTAGGATTTTTGGACTGCCAGAAAATATAGAAGGTAACAACATTACTTCCTTTTTAAATACTTGGCTTCCCAAAACTTTAGACTTGTCAGAAGCATTTTCTTTTGGTATTGAAAGAGCCCATAGGTCCTTATCTAATCTTAACTCTAACAAAAAGTATCCTAGATCAGTTATAGTAAGATTTTTATCATCTTATGACAAGGAGATGGTATTAAAATCTGCATGGGCTAAAGCACCTATTAAAATTAATGAGGCAACTGTGCGTTTTGACAATGACTATTCTTCCTTGGTAATAACTAAAAGAAAAGTTTCGTTGCCATTAATAAGAGAGCTTAAGAAAGCACAGTTCAAAACTTACCTTTTATTTCCAGCCAAACTAAAAATCTTTTACCTGATGGCCCTAGAATTTTTGAAGACTTGGACTCTGCTTTGCTGTATATTAAAAAAATAAGATATTAGATAAAATAGAAGATATGGAATGGGCAAGTCCTTCGTTAAAGAGGATGGCAACAGGAACTTCTTGGAAGACTTCAGAGAAGCAAAAAGACTAAAAACAAATGACATGTTCTATATTTTTTTCTTTCTTTCCTCTCTCTTAATCTCTTCAAATACAGTTACTGCATCTCCAGAAAGCCACAAATATTTTAAAGATTTATTCAAAGTTATTTTTCTGTGTGCAAAGAACTGTTTTTGTTTCATAAATAGTCAAACTCTCTGAGGAACAAATAACATGCTATCAATCAACTTGTTTCTCTTTGTGATAAAGAGACCTAAGGTTAGTAATTTGATACATTTTCTTTCTCTTCTTGTTTTAAATAATGGCATTCTTTATAAACTATGCATTTAGTGAGGGGTGGGGGAGGACAAGGAGAGAAGTATGATGTAAAATATGGAAAAAGTGAAATAATAACTTATTAGTTCTTTAAAACTATATATGCTGTTTAAACACTGTTGCTAAATATTATGTCATGACTTTATTGCTGATACATGATTACAAATAATATGTCATGATATAATTGCAAATAATTAGAACTAAAATAGTTGTAAGTAATATGTTTCATGTTTAACTTTATTAATACAAACAGCAAGTAATATTTCTTTGTAGATACTCTTTGTAGCTTCCTTTTTTCTTTCTTCTCTCTCTCTCTCTTTCTTTTTTTCTCTACTCTCTTCCTTTTCTTTTTTTTCTCTCTCTCTCTTTCTCTCTTATAAGTACAGTTATATGCTTCTGATAATATTGATATATGTATATAATAAGATTTGTATGAGGAAATGAAATGGGGCATATAAAAATAAGTTATATAATATGTTAAATAACTGTAGGCTTGGTTTCACTGTCATAAAGACTGTAATTACTTGTAAAATACTTTGCGAAGGTTTTGCACTGTTTAGTTTCATTTGTATTACTAAATGAATGTCAGTCATTTGTATTTACTAAAATTCCCGCCAGAATGTTAAGGGAGACAATTTGGGATGTGGGTTATCTCGTGAATAGTGTCCTCGAGTTGTTTTAAAAGCTTCAACACTCAGAATACACGCAGAGAAGCTGAATGCAGTCATTTTGAACTTTGACCCCTGATTTCACACTGACACATCGCAGATTCAAGAAGAACACTGTTCCAGGAAGTAGAACTGCTGTAAATGCGACTTTGTGATGAAAAACGAACTTTATGACATCTAAATGTGAGTTATTCTTTATAACAACTTACTTATTTAAGATGTAATTTATAAAATATGAAAGTTATAATGATTTTAAATGATTCAGTATGCCATAGTAAGCAAGTGAGATATTTTAGAAGGCATAGAAGGTAAAACACATATACACATGTTTTTGAAAGCTTACATAACTGCAGCATATTAATGTATATAAATACTTATGATTTAAACATATATAATGTTATAAATCATTTGCCTTAACTAACTGACAAGCACAAGTATCATTATGTCTATATTTTAGAAGAAACTGTCATGTGACATATTTTAAAGCTGCAGTTCAGATATATAAAATACAGATGGCTTTCATCACAATGATTTATGTATAACTAGGAATTATCATTGCTGTGCAGTATGACTTGTAAACATATGTATGAGTATAAATATTTTATTTACTGGCAATAATAAGTATGAGAAGAAAGCTTTGGTGCAAGTAATTTAAAGTTTTTAAAACTGTTAACTGCATTTCTATGGCAGAAAGTAGGAATACCCTAATATATGTAATGTCTGAATTATTATAGCCTAAGTTATTGAATCCAAATGAACATAAGAACTTATTTTTACAAACTTTTAATAAACTAATATATAGATATGCTCCTTTCTCTCTCTCTCTCTCTCTCTCTCTCTCTCTCTCTCTCTCTCTCTCTTCTCGGTTCCCATTATCAAGTTTATTAGAATGCTATTTGGATTATGAGTGTATTTTACAAAATAGATGTACATAGTAATATGAGCTGTTTCTAAATGTTCTTATTTGTTTATATGAAGCTGATTTATAAATTGTTTAGCTTTGTCTTACTAGATAATCTAATTAAATGAGGTTAACTTTAGTTAATAATAGTTAGTATTGAATTGACATGGTGGCAGCTGAGGTACTGCTGCTTAGGATAGGGGGATAACTTGAGTGGTATGTGCTACTCAAAGTTGGAGTTCTTAACTCCAGGCTGGGTGCAATGTTTAATCCTAATATTATTTTCACCTGTTTATTGTTGTTTGTATATAGTTCTGACATCCACAACACATTTTATAAACTTATTGTCACTACAAATAAAAGTGAAGCTTATACAAAATCCCATAAGATTTTCAATAAATACAGCTATAATTAATGGTACACCTAAAGGAGGAGGTATAATATTATTTATTTTGTTAATTGTTATTCTGATTATATGTTTTATATGTTTATAAAAGCTAAATGATTTCTCTAAAAGGAATTTCTTTAAACATTAATGGACTGAATAACCCATGTAAAAGGACAAGTTTAATGAGATACATTAATTTGCATAGGGCCAACTTAGTATTCCTTCAAGAAACACATTTTCTGAAAAAGGATATTGATAAATTAGCCACTAATAAATATACAGTCTTGGTTAGTTCAGAACACACTCAGAAAAAAAGAGGAGTGGCTATTTTATGGAATAAAAGTATACCCATACCTAAAACTATTAAGTCTTATAAAGATGATAAAGGAATGTTTTGTATGGTTACAATACAGATTAATGGAAAGACATATACATTAATCAATGTATATTGGATACCAGGAATTGGCATTAATACAGTGAAACACCATCTCAATAAGATCATATAATTTTCTATAGGAGATATTATTTTAGCAGGTGACTTTAATTGTATCCTACATGAAAAAGATACTACTACTATAGGAAAAAGGAAAATTACATCTAATGCAAAACATTTAAAGGATTTTGTTAATTTATATCATTTGAATGATATTAATAATCAGATAGATTCAAAATCATTACCATACACTTTTTTTCTAACAGATATAAAACTTATTCAAAAATAGATAGAGTCTTTATTTCTAACCAGATGGTTGCAGACTTAATTAATTCTAAAATCATTTCGTGTGCTATATCAGATCATAATTCAATTGTCTTTGAGTTTATGATAAAAAGTACTTACAATGTTCAGATCAAAAGGATACCAGCATACTTAACTCAACTAAAAGACTATAAAGATTATATACTTTCAGAAGTGCAACATTTTTTAGACTTAAACAATACACCTGAAGTCTCCATTGTTTATGGTTGGGATGCTTTAAAATCATATTTATATGGACAAAGTATCAGATGGTATAATAATAAAAGGAAATCTTGGGACAAGGAATTACTAGATATTCAAAGCAAATTAGACTCATACAAACATAATAATAAAGAAAATATTATGGACAAAAAAGTCATTGAAGAAATAAATAAATTAAATGAGAAATACAAAGAAATTTTAACTCATAAAGTTAAAATAACATTAGAGAAATATAAGTTTTTGTCTTACTCAATAAGTCCCAAATACTTACATAGACTTAAAAATAATACAAAAAGGTTGAATAAGCAAAATCATATCAAAGAAATTTTCTCTCCAAGGAAAAAGAGGAATGCTTCTAGTTTACCAGAAATATTAGATGAATTTAGAAATCACTTTCACAAAATTAATCATAATAACATTAACATGGAGCCTAAAGATAAAATAAAGAAATTTATAACTACAAACATGAACAAAAAACTTAATAAACAACAGACTAAACTAATGGATACAAATATTTCATATACAGAGGTTATTACACAAATAAACAAGCTTAAATCAAACAAAGCACCAGGTAATGATGGTATTATACCAGAGATCTATAAAATTCTTCCCAAAAGTACTTACTCATTAATACATAAGGTTTTTATTTTGGCCCAAAATGAGATAACAACTCCCCCATCTTGGCAATACACATTTATTTCACCAATTTTAAAACCCAATAAAGACCCAACCAGATGCACTTCATATAGACCTATTTCATTACTTAATGTTGACTATAAAATGTTTATGAGTATTTTTGCTGATAGATTAAAGACAATCATCCCAGGCATTATAGATATAGACCAGACAGGCTTTATTGTAAATAGAAATACTTTTGATAATATAAGGAGAACTTTAACGTTAATTGATTTTGCAAATAGGAAAAAGAAAGATTTAACACTTATTAGTCTCGATATAAGTTCAGCATTTGATTCAGTAAGTTGGGACTACTTGTTTATCTTACTGAAGTGCACAAACTTCTCAGATGCATTTGTAAATCTAATTGAACATCTATATAAAGGAGCATTGGCTTACATTAAGATAGGAACATATGTCTCACAAAAAATACCCATATTAAAAGGTACAAAACAAGGGTGTCCACTCTCTCCACTATTATTTACTTTAATAATGGAGCCTTGGGCTAATTTGATCAGAAACAGTACTGATATAAAAGGATTTGATATAGATGAAAATACAATATCTAAAATTCAACTTTTTGCAGATGATGTTGTAATTACATCAGCTGGATCTAACTCTTCTATGCAGTCCTTATTTGATAAAATGATGGATTTTAAAAATATCTCTGGTTTAATATTCAATGAAGAAAAAAACTAAAATATTACCAATATACAGACGAAAAAATGTTCTCATTAATGATTTTAACAAATATATACCCAACTCAGGTCAGATAACTTACTTAGGTATAATATTAACTAAAGATATCAAATCTATTATACATAATAATTATAGTACCTGTCCTCTTAATATACAAAATCTTTTCAATAGCTGGAACAATATGTTTTTTACCATGGAAGAGAGACTCACAATTATTAAAATGATAGTATTCCCTAAGATATTATGCTTAATACAATCAATAATACTCCCACCTACAAAAATAATTATTAAGAAATTGAATTCACTAATGTTAAATTTCTTATGGGCACCTAATAGACCTAGGATTGCATTAAAGAAACATACTAATAGCTGGTCTCAAGGGGCATTTCATTTCCAGACTTTAATTTATATACTATCTCTTCTATTATAAAAGTTATTACTTTGTTAATAGATCAGTCATATGTTGCAAGATGGAAAGATTACTGGGAACTAATTAGCATTCACTTCATGAAAATCTCTTTAATACATAAAAATATTATTGTAAATAACCCCATGTTATGGTTACTAAAAGAATTTTGTACTTCATCCATTACACCAAAATATGTAGTTAGTTACCCATTAAACATTATTATCAGTTATCGTACTTTTATATTCATGCATCCTAAGTATAAGGAATGGAATTTTATTCTATTCCCTATAATGTATACATAAGGTATGCTTTTGTCAACCACCTCTGAAAGAACTCTTTTAGTCACAGAGAATGATCTAAAGTATTGATATCAGTTGCTGTCTGATAATATAGTAAAAAAATTAGACTTCTTAAAGCAAGAATTTGATTTGAGAGAAACATGTTGGTTAGAAATTCAGACTTTTAGACAACATCTTATTAATAAAATTGATTTAATGTCTTTAACAGTTAAAGAATCTGTTCCAATACTGATTGATTACTTGATATTAAATTTACAACATAGAGTTTCTGATAAAGGTAAGCTATCATACATACATAAAATTATCAGAGAAGAAACTCATTACAGTTCAGATACCTATTGGAATTATTTCATTTCCATTAATGGTGAATCACCAAAACAACAAGATAAACAATATATATTGGAATCTGCTTATAAAACTACTTCTTCCATTAATTGGAGACTTTTTACTTGGAAATTTTTACATAGATCCTTCTATACACCTTTAATGATGAATACAATAAATAATAAAGACAACTTATGTAAAAGGTGTAATGTGGAAATAAATGCTGATTGGGCACATATGTTTTATGACTGTATAAAATTGAAGGAATATTGGAAGTTAATCAATGATTTTTTGCAGGCCCTTTTCACAGATAATTTCATTGTTTCTAAATCACTTATATTATTTAACACACCTGTTCCTAAAAGTGTTAAAAAAGTTAAACTTCCCTTATTATGGTCTATTCTAGCAGTGGCTAGAAAAATAATAACCAGAAATTGGATTTCAGATATCCCTCCTTCATTTAATGAATTTAAAAATGTTATGACTGAAGTGTGTCATATGGAATTGATGACAATAAAATCAAGAACTACTAGAAAAACATCTTATTATATTATATGGGATACTTTACAAAACCTGTTAAAAAAAATCTTAGTCTCAATAGCATGACATTATAGTTTAATCAATTTATTTGATTTGTAGTGGATGTCTATGTAAATACTTTGGTTATTTTATTGAATGTTATAACTATTTCTATTTTAATTGCTTGTATAAAATTGTTATGATATTTATTTTGTATGTTAAAAACAATAAACTTGTTTTAAAAAAAAAAGTGAGTAATGCACATAAAAGAAAGGGAAGAACACACTCTTGTATTGCAGACATTTGTTTGTGTCATGCTTCAGCAACATAACTTGTGCAAATATCCCATTCAACAAGATTTCTACTGAGAAATGGCAAAGGAAAAGTTTGAGAGTATATATATATATATATATATATATATATATATATATATATATATATATATATATATATATAGAGTAAACTGTTCTGACTATTAGCTCATCTGGATAATCAAGAAGACAAGGTGAATGATCTTGCTGTACTTATCTGTTTGATTCCCATTGTCTTTATTTGTTTAATATGTTTTGCCAACCTGCTAGCTGACAGATTTGGTGCATACTTTACCCCTATCTTGCCACCAACCATTCTCTAAAGCTTACCTAGCACCAGTCCTCTACTTAGTATTTCCAAAGAGAAGGTCATATCCACTCTTTCCAAGGCCAAAAAACATGGCTTCTATGGGACCATTTAACATCACAAGCTGCTTACTAAACAATCTAAAACAAGACCTAGCGGAGCCACTTTGCACTCTCCTTCACCTCAGCCTGAGCACTGGCTTTGTTCCACAAGAGTGGAAAACAGTAAGCCCCTTGCACAAAGGGGGTCCATCAACCAACGCTGGGAAATATAGACCCATAAGCCCAACCAGCCTTATCTGCAAGGCCATAGAAATAATCTTCATGGACCTTATCAACAAGGACATAAGTGACCGTCAAACTCTTGACCCAACCCACTTTGACCTTGTTAATGGTAGATCATGCTTAGTGAACCTGGTGAACTTCTTTGAGAATGTAACCAAAGCCCTGGATAAAAGCAAAACAGTACATACTGCCTACCTTGACATAGCCAAGGCATTGGCACAATCCCCCCATGCAGATATTATTGAGAAACTATCCCAGTTGGGGAATAACCTATACTTTACTAGATGGGTAGCCAACTGGCTCACCAACTGAAGGCATGCTGTCAAAGTTGTGGTTTCCACCTCTACCAGTACAAATTTACTAGTGGTGTACCACAAGGATCTGTGTTGGGCCCTCTGCTGTTTGGAATCTATTTCTCTGAATTCCAGGCAACAGCAGATAGCATGTGGATTGCCATGTTCACTGATGATTGTAAACTGGGTGTAATCATTGAGTCTCCCAAACAATGCTAGCATATTACAAAAGGGAATGACACAGGCACATGATGGGTGCCAAAGCCATGGACTAAAACTAAATGAAAAAAGTGCATTATCATCCCCTTTGGCAAAGAAGAAGTCACTGTAAACTATAATATTGACAGCACCCCCCTAAGCTGAAACACAGTTGTGCAAGATTTAGAGACACAGTAATCTAAACTTAGATCACCATGTCCACAGTGGTAAGGAAAGCTTTCTACATTGTGCATCTCATAAGTGAGGGCATCCAAGACTAAGGATGTTATAACTCCTCTGTACTCAGCCCTCATCTGACCACTAATAGAGTACAATTCTCTCTTTTACAAATACCTCATCAGACACCTGCAGCAACTGCAGAGACCACAGATGTTTGTCACTAAGAAAATTCAGGGACTCCAGAGCATGACCTACATGGAAAGACTGAAAGCCCTGTCACTGTACTCTGTATCCTACAGGCTGCTGAGAGATGACTTGTGGCAGGTCTACAGAACAGTCTCTGACCCTGCCCTAATGGAAATGCTGCACATCCATAAATCAAATGGGACAAGAGTAACTCACTCCAGGGATCTCAGTCTAGCCTGTGACATTAACAGAATATGCTGGAAAGATATATATTTTCCAATTCAGATGAAGCAGAACTCCTAAATGATGCTATTTAAGTGCAGTCTTGACAATTGGATGGGAGACCATAAATTCCCCCGGGGGTGACACCTATGTCCCTCAAGGACAGGGGCAGTCAGTGCTAATCATAGACTTGCTCTGTGAATAACAGCCATCTAACCAAGGTCAATTAGGAAACATGGGTATAACATGGATAACCTTGTAAAGGGCCTAGGGCCATTAGCCTAGTAGTCTCCTATGAACCTACTGCTCCTTAAGAAAAAAAAATATTGGAAGTACAAAATTTGAGTATATCTGGTCTACTTTCTCTGCCTCACAATGTCAGTGTTGATGTGGCAAACAGTGTTAATCTTGTTGCTGTTTTATACTAATGCCATGGTTTCAAGATTCAACTCTAGATATGGTGATGTCTGTCTGAAAGTATGGATTCTTAATGTTAACATTTTATGGTGTAAGACCACAAAGTTGAGAAATGATCACACTGATTTGTGTTTTATTTTTGGCTTCATTCTTTGTATGGCACTTGACAATGTGTGTTGGTGACTGTTGGTGGTGACTAGCAATGAACAACAGCTATCTTCACAAGGCAGAAATTCAAAAAATTGAATTTGGCATGCCATTAGCAGTGCAAATATGTCTGGCACCATTGCATTTCAGTCAGCACTCTGCACTATACTGAGTGCAGAGAATGCACATGTTGTGTAACTGTCTTTGTGGCTCATTTTATTAATGCAGTAAGGTTTGAGTAACAGCGCAATGAATGCAATGTTTGAATCCAGCTTTGGATATTTTACAGTTGCAATAATTCCCAGTTAAATAAACTTCTATGTATTTGAACCTAAAGTACAATTGCAATGTTCAGTGTTTCTATTATAACAACAGACATGTATAATGCATGGTAAACATCATAACTTTGATCTGTAACAAAGGCAGGGTTTTTTTGTATCATTTATAGTAATAACACATTTTTATGTACATGATGTAACAAATATGCCATGGCCTCATGTCTGAGGAAGCAAAATCAGCAAAATAATGATTTGAAAAATATGGGTCTTTAATCCAAACATTAGCAAATATGCCTAAATGTTTATTAACAATAGTAATACATCTCATTACTACATGTATACATCTTACTTGTAATTCCATAGGTGCTATGTTCAAATGTAGATATTCTGATTTGCCAGAGAAATGAACAAAACTTACTGACATTTCATTTTTAAGAGGCAACCACTTGGATAAATCAACTCACTGCTTTATTTTTTCCATTTATTGTGTGTGTTTAGCTTCTGCTTTTGTGCGACCCTTGGTATTGCACATCATTGACTGTCAGCTGTGATTAGTAGTGAATGACAGTTAACTTCTCAAGGCAAAAATTCAAAAAAATTAATTTGGTATGCCTTCAGTAGCAGTAATGAGGCTGGCACTGCTGTTGTTCAGTCAGCACTTTAGACAGTACCAAATGCAGAAAATATAGCTATAGTATGTATTACCCCTTCCTCAACATTCAAATCAACTCAAAGGAAAATGTTTTACAGGAATAAATAATTGCCAGAAAATATAATTCCAATAACATAATGACTTAAATTCCAACATAAAGGCTAATCAGAATTGTTACACCTTAACTTACAACCTGAAACTATTATATCAGCTTTGATATTCACAGTTCATATGCAGAATACAGCAATTCAGCTTCCTTTTTGTCATAGGTTCAATTCCAAGATACTATCAGCCACAGATTGTAAAATGTATGTCACCCCAAACCCTTATGTCCCAATTTATTTAAATGTGTCTATTAATAACATGGATTATTGCCAGCATAATTGAAAAATGCCATGTCATATCTGTTTGCCACAGTTTGATTACCATCCACCACACCGGAGAGCATGGCCAGAGGTACCAATATAGTATTTCAAATGTAAATCAGATGTCATCATCAAAAAGCATTTGAAGTCACTGTGGTACATGTGTAACTACATTGAGCATCACATATGGCCAGGTCTCACTGTCATGTTTCACACCTGAAGTGTACTTTGAAGCATTCATACCTAGATTATCTCCTAGGACATTTGTCTGCTTTCTATCTTACAAATACAGTTGACAAGGTTGCCCATTATTGCACACAGGCTGTTACACATGAGATCTGAAATGGACAGCAATTCCCTGCCTTTATCCTGATATCCTTGTGAAGATATGGAAGGAGATGGTAATAATGGTGCTCCATTTAGAGCCCAAAGATGGTGTCAGGAAAAGTCCAAAATCTTTTTGGACTCCTTGTAAAGTGGTACAGCCATAGGCTTTTACAGTAGCATTATACTGGGTCTCAGTACAAAGCTGAGGCTTGAAATAGCTTGGGTAGAGCTGTCACCAGTGTGCCTGACATTCCACTCACTGGTGAAGAATATCATCACTACTTCAGTGACATGAAAGCAGGACCTCCTTAGCTGATGGGGGGAAATTTTAAAACCCATGATCCACCTGAGTTGTTTAAGTATAGTGGCCCATCACCAGATAATAGAATACCATGGCATGGCAACACATAAAAGCTCTCATTAATTATCTTTTTTGCTGTTTCATTTATCTACAGATTCTGCTGAGATTGAAAGGAATAGGGAGGCACATCATGACTGACTAGCACACCTCAGAGTGGCATGGGGTAAGTATGGCTCAGGTATGTATGATAGCTAGCAATATCATCATACATCAGAATTGTCATTCACTTTATCAGTTTGGAGGGTATCAGACAACTGAGTAAGCATACCATACATGTATATCAAGCATACATGCCTACTCAAATAGCTATTGAGCACTGCAATGGGCAATATGGAAATCAACTTAGCTAATTGTGTGTTCATGTCCAAGCAGCAGAAATTAGCTTTTATTTCATAATATAAAATAAGAGTTCTGCAATCAATCCATAGCAATGCAATTGCGATATTTTTAAATGGACATTTCTTTACATGGAGTACATAGGGTCATAGATGTGTACTAGGCTAATGGCCCTGGAGCCTTTACAAGCCTAGCCCATAGAAGTGCCCTGACATTGTGCCACCCGATGTTGGTTCCCAGTGCCTCTATCAAGTAGAGCCACTGGAGTGATCCTGGGGTGAACATTCTATTACCCATCCGCTTATCAAGATTTCTCTTGAAGAGGTCGAATGAGGTGCTCTGCTTCACATGCATAGGAAGTCTATTCCAGAGCATGGTCAGTCTCTGGGTGAGGGACCTGCCCCTCCAGCATGTTCTGTTGATTGTGGTAATGAGTTTGAGTTCTCTAGAGTGTGTGGTGTGGAGGGATTGTGATTTCCTATTAGCAGACGATATGAGACAGAGAATAGTTGGAGTCTTTTGAGTCTGTCCATGTAGGACATGTGTTTAATGCCTAAGATAATCTTTGTGAGGTAATTCTGTGTCCTCTCCAGCTGTTGCAGGTGTCCAGTGAAGTACATGTCAAATGGGGCATTATACTTGATGACTGATCTAATGAGGGAAGAGTACAGAGAGACCATGACCTCTTTCTCCCTGGATGCAAAATCCTTGGTAATGAGATGTGCCACATAGAAGGACGTTCTGACCACAGTGGCAATGTGGTGGTCGAAAGAGAGGTTGCTGTCAACCTGCATCCCCAGATCTCTTATAACACCTTCAGTGTTCAGTGGGCTCCCATCAATGTGGTAATTAGTCAGAACTGAGTTTTTACCAGAGGGGATTGTGATGCCCGTGCACTGGCCCAGCAATCAAAGAGCTTCAGTCCTCATAACTAACACCAGTGAGGGGCACCCACATAGGGAATTATAACAAATACACACACAATAAAGTACAATTTCCCTTAAGAGCACACAGAGATCACAGACAGTCTGGGTCTTGTTTCTCCCTTTCTCTCCAGATGCCCAATAAGACTCCCCACTAGCACAGCTATAGGGTCCAGATCTCAGCCTAGTGGGAAAGCTAAAACCTCCAGCACCCTCTCTGTCCAACCAGTGCTTCATGTCCCTGCCCAAGTAGCTGACAAACACACACACTTTGTGATATGAGTTATATACAAACACACAGACACTCCTGGGGAAAGCTGGCACAGATTCACCAGCTGTGGCCCCTTTCCTCCCAGTCTAAAAGGTAGTACCAGCTGCCACCACCCACTAATATCAGCTACTAAAAAGGCCTTTAAGAAAGGGTGTCCAATTATTAATGTGCAATATTATTATCCAAATGTCAAGTGTGACTGAACAGCAAAGCTTATTGGAGTGACTTGGACAGTATAACTATATACATGCAATATACTCTAGAGCTTAAACTATTTCTACACAAAAAAGCCAGAGTTGAAATGTTTAAAAATATTTAATAATAAATAATAAAAACACAAAACAATACTTCTTACTACACAGTGCTAGTCAAGAGTCACAGAGAAATACTTAAGATAATACAGTAGAACATTTCTGACATCCGTACATAAAAAACTAATCTAATCTTCATATTTCCTAGCTATATCTAAGAGAAAACACAGTTCTACAGAGCATAGGCAGTGCTGGTGAGTTGGATGTTCTCAAGACAAATGCAAAAATGCTCTCTGATTCTCTCTCTTTAAATTGATAACACAGTGCTGCTTCACATTACATCATTCTTAACAAGTTTCTGGTTTTCCCAGACTAACAGAAACTCAGAGGTTACTAGCCCTTTTGATCTTGCAGCTGGTCAGGAAGCCAGAGCAATAAAGAAAATGATACATGTAAATTCTAGCAATTAACGCTGGCCTGAAAACAATAGGTAGAATGCCTTCATTTAGACATCTCAGCTCCGAGTTTTGACATCAAACAATTACATCATGCTTGACTTATCAGCTTTCCTCCAGCAGAGTGCAATGTGGTTACATTTTTGAAGTACACATTTAACAGCATTTTCTTCCATTAAAGAGGACAAGCCTGTGGCTTATATTAATATTTGCAAATGACAGAAGTATCTACAAAATTCTATCTGGTTAGGCTGGCAACCTTCACATATCTTCACATATCTTCCTCCCAGGAGAACTCAAGCTAGTTTTTCAAGTGACCCTTGAGAAACATTGCTTGAGAGGGTTAGGTCTATCTGAGTATACCTTAGGCCATTCCCTGTCTTGAGAGTCCATCTGCATTGGCATTGCTAATCCCACTGTGGTGCTGCACTGATATATCATATGCTTGCAGCCCTAGGCTCCATCTTAGTAACTTGGCGTTTTGCTGTCTGGCTCTGTTTCACCATGTTAGGGGATTGCGATCTGTCACTACAGTGAATTTTCTTCCATACAGATAAGGCTGAAGTTTCTGCAGTGCCCACACTATGGTTAGACATTCCTTTTCTACAGCTGAATAGCATTCCTCCCTGGGTTGGAGCCTACGACTGAGATAAACCACTGGGTGCTTTTCTCCTTCTGAAGAACTCTGGCTAAGTACAGCCCCCACCCCATGGTTCGAAGCATCCACCTGCACAACAAATTATTTGCTGTAATCTGGACTGGCTAACACAGAGGATCCTCCCAAAGCTTCTTTATGCTTCTGGAATGCCTGCACACATGCTGTATTCCACACTACCTTATCTGGCCTGTTCTTCCTTGTCAAGTCTGTGAGCGGAGTAGCTATGATACTATAACTGTGAATGAACTTTCTATAGTACCCTGCTGTCCCTAAGAATGCCCTCACCTGCATTTTTGTAACAGGTGCAGGCCATGCCTGAATGGCTTCTACTTTGGCAGGTTCTGGCCTGATCTTACCACTCCCCACTCTGTCACAGGTAGGAGACCTCTGCCTACACACCTGACATTTGCTAGGTTTAATGGTCAACCCTGCCTTCTGTAGTCTGGCCAGTTCCTCCCTGACATGATGAAGGTGGTCTTGCCAGGAACGGCTGTAGATGGCCATCTCATCTAGTTAAGCAAAGGTAAACCCTCCTGCTCTGCTAGGATATGATCTACCAGCATCTTAGAAAGTCACTGGGGCATTTGTACCCCAAAGGGCATCTTTGTGAACTCATACAAGCCAAAAGGAGTCACAAAGGCTGACTTCTCTTTAACACTGGGAGTCAAGGGCATCTGCCAGTAACCCCTGTTAAGATCAATGGTTGTAAGATACTTAGCCCCACCCAGTTGCTCTAGGGCCTCATCTGTCCTAGGCATAGGGTAAGCATCTGACTCTGTGTGACTATTTAATTTCCTGTAGTCCACACAGTACCTGGTGCTGTCATCCGTCTTTGGCACCAGCACCACTGGGAAGGCCCAGGGGCTGTTGGATTCTTGAATTACCCCTAGTTCCAAGATCTCCTGTATCTCCTCCCTCAGAGTCTGTTTGACTCTCTCAGGCACCCTATAAGGGGCCTGCCTAATAGGCCTTTGGGGTCATGTATCCACCTGGTTCTGCACCAGGTGGGTGAACCCTGGTTTGCCAGTGAACATGTCCCCAAACTCCTGTAACACTGCTTGGATTTCCCAAACTTGGGTAAGAGATAGCTGCTGGGACATTGCTACCCCTTCCACTGAGGTGTCAGTCCGAGCCTCACTGAGGAGATCAATCACCAGATCTCCTTCAGACTCCTCCTGCATCCCACTGCAAATACTCAGCACAATTACCTCCCTATCATGGTAAGATTTCATCATGTTAACATGGTACACTTTGTGCTCCTGCCGCCTGCCGAGCAGCTCTATCATGTAGTTAACATCATTTACATTTCTTACCACCTTGTAGGATCCCTCCCAAGCTGCTTGCAGCTTGTTGTGTCTGACAGGAATGAGAATCATTACTTGCTGCCCTACAGCATACTCTCTAGCTCAAGCACTCCTGTCATACCATACCTTTTTCTGTTGTTGGGTTTCTGCCAGGTTCTCCTGGGACAAGCCCATGAGTTCCCTGAGCCTTGTCCTGAGGTTTAGGACATATGCCACTACATACTCCTTGTGAGATTCACACTCACCTTCCCACTCATCACAAATTAAATCTAGAGGTCTCTTCAACTTATGCCCATACAGCAACTCAAAGGATGAAAAACCTGTTGATTCCTGGGGAACCTCTCTGTAAGCAAACAACAAATGGGGCAAACATTGGCCCCACTCCCTCTTAAACTGGTCTGCAAATGCCCATAGCATGGACTTAATTGTAGTGTTTAACCTCTCAACAAGACCATTAGTCTGGGGATGGTAGGGGGTGGTCCTCAGGTGCTTCACTCCACAGTACTTCCACAGACAAGCCAGCAGGTCTGACATGAAATTGGCACCTCTGTCAGTCTGTATTTCTTTTGGGAAACCTACCCTGCTGAAATATATAACAAAGCATTTCCCACCTTTTCTGCCTCAGTGGAGGACAAAGCCATTGCCTCAGGGTATTGTGTAGCATAATCTACTACCAGTAGGATATACTTTATCTCTGTGGAACTTGGGGTACTCAGAAGCCCCACATTATCCAGAGCTACCCTTTGAAATGGCTCCTCATTCACATGCAAAGGCATCAAAGGAGCTGTCACCTTGTCTCCTGCCTTGCCTACCTTTTGGCGCTGATCAAAGGTCCTGCAGTACCCTGTTAAATCTCTGGAAATTCTAGGCCAATAGAAGTTCTGCAAAATACGTCTCTTTCTACGTTTTATGCCCATATGACATGCAAAGGGAATATCACGGGCTATGGCTAGCACATCAGAAGGTAGGGTCTAGGCATTATCATCTGATGTACCCTCTCACCTTCTAGCCCTCCCTCAGGGGTCCACTCTCTGTACAGTAACCATTTATCCCAGTATACAGATTCCCCCTTCCATTGAGAATTTGGTGCCTCACTAGCTACCTATCTCATGTCTTGCAGTGTAGGGTCTGAGAGCTGAGCCTGTCAACTCTCTCTTTGTAACCCTTTCCAGCTCCCCTTATACAGGAGGTCTGGCATCCTCTGACAGTGGTGCCTCACTGTCGGCCTGGATACTACTACTCACCCCTACCTTTGGAGTTACTCTGTCTTAGGGAACATCAGTACCCACAAGCAGCTGTGGCTCACCTTCAGTCTCACTGCTACAGAGTAGATTCCTCCCTGAAGTAACCAGCTCACCAGTCCTGACTGCAAGTATGTGGTCTGTCTGGGTCTCCCCAGGCTACCAGACTCACATGCTTGTCTCAAAGCCTTACAACATGTAACTGGATTAACACATGATACTGCCTCATCCAGATCCTCTCCTATCAGGACATCCGCAGGATGGTAGTTTGGTACCCCTGTTGTCTCAAGACAACCTACTATTGGCATTTTGTCTTCCCCACTTACTGGCTCTCCCAACGTTTGTTCTTCACCTTGCCTCCATGGACATCTGTATGCCACATAGCCCCACTGGTTGCATTCAAAACATTTAACCCTAAGTCTTGCACGTGTGCCAGAACTAGTGGCTTCCCCTGCTACTGACAGATTCTGTTGGGGCAGTCTGGGCTGCCCACCAAGGGTTCCTTTAGACCCATGAGCAGTACTGGGGGTCCATTTTCTATGCAGGGATGCCCTGCTTGCTAGGTAAAGGTCTCTTTTCTTCCCAACTCATCTGAAGTAGCACATTGTCTATCAGCTGACCAGATCCTCATGTCCTCAGGCAAAGTGCTAAGGACTTCTTCCCTCACCAAAAGGTGACCTGACATCCACTCACCCACCTATGAAAATAAGTGCTGAGTTCAGCAACATATTCACATACACTTTCATCTGCCTTGTGTCTATGCTTCAGGTGTTAGCTTAAAAATTCTAACAAACAGTTCTTAGCAGTATAATCAAAATAGTCACAATAAGCAAGTTTAGACAACACAGTTACAGCTTTATCATGGGGGGTCAGGAACCGTACCCAGAGCCTTTGGTCAACATCATACTGTTTACATACCCTCTCAAACATATGAATAAAACTATCAAAAGTATCCCCCTCTTTAAATTCCAGTCAAAATTTACTGACCTTTTGTGTTTCTGAGGTCCAGTTACTCCCTTCCCCATTACCTCCATGACTCTGGTGAAGAGTCAGCATCTCATTTTTTTTTTGCTGCCTGTGCTGTTCCTTTTCCACAGCTTCCATTTCCAAACGTCTGGCCTCCAACTCAAGTCTCTTTAGCTCCAGATGGATTTTTAAGTCCTCTGCACAAAGGATGAACTGTCTATTCCCTGAGTGTTGTACATCTCCATGGCCAGTCTGATCATCCTCCTGATTGCTGTTTTCTGATGCAGCTGTGATCAAAGCTGCAATCATGTCTGCCTTAGTCAGGTTTCCATGCACCAGTCCCTTACACTAGCACATATCCGCCAACTGGCTCCTTGTCAGCGTTCCATACTCCTCTGATGACATGCTTGCCTGGCCTCCCTGACTAACTAAACTAACAAAAGAAATAAAACCATTGTGATCTGAACTTTGAGCATTCACTGCGTGGCTGATTTAAAGTACAAACCACCTTCAGTGATCACTGTACACAAGCTACAGGAATTCAAACTACCCACACCACTACAAAAAATAACACCATGCTTGACTTATCAGCTTTCCTCCAGCAATCAAGGAGTCTCAATCCTCGCAACTAACACCAGTGAAGGGCATCCATATTGGGAAGGATAATAAATACACACACAGTAAAGTACAATTTCCCTTAAGAGCACACAGAGATCACAGTCAGTCTAGGGCTGGTTTCTCTCTTTCTCTCCAGATCCCCAATAAGACTCCCCACTGGCACAGCTATAGGGTCCAGATCTCAGACTAGTGGGCAATCTAAAAAACACCAGCACCCTCTCTGTCCAACCAGTGCTTTGTGTCCCTGCCCAAATAGCTGACACACACTTTGAGATATGAGTTGTATACTAACGCACATACATTCCTGGGGAAGGCTGGCACAGATTCTCCAGCTGTGGCCCGCTTCTGCCCAGTCTAAAAGGTAGTATGAGCTGCCACCACCCACTAATATCAGGTACTAAAAAGGCCATTAACAAAGGGTGTCCAGTTATTACTGTGCAATATTATTATCCAAATGTAAGTGTGACCAAACAACAAAGCTTATTCGAGTGACTTGGACAGTATCACTATATACATACAATGTACTCTAGAGCTTAAATTATCTCTACAGAAAACATCCACAGTTGACAGATTTAAAAATATTTAATAATAAATAATGAGAACACAAGGCAATACTTCTTACTACACAGTGCTAGTCAAGAGTTCAGACATCACAGAGAAATTCTGAAAATAATACAGTAGAAAAGTTCTGACATCAGTACAGGAAAAAAATAATCTAATCTTCCTATTTCTTAGCTATATCTAAGAGAAAACACAGTTCTAAAAAAATAAACTTACATATAGAGCATAGGCAGTGCTGGTGAGTTGGATGTTCTCAAGACAAATCAAAAATGCTCTCTGATTCTCTCTCTCTTTAAATTGCTAACACAGTGCTGTTGCACATTACATCATTTTTAAAGAAACTCAGAGGTTAATAGCCCTTTTGATCTTGCAGCTGGTTAGGAAGCCAGAGCAATAAAGGAAATTATACATATAAATTCTAGCCATTAATTCTGGCCTCAAAACAATAGGAAGAATTCCTTCATTTAGACATCTCGGCTCCGGGTTTTGACATCAAAAAATAACACCATGCTTGACTTATCAGCTTTCCTCCAGCAGAGTGCAATGTGGTTACATTTTTGAAGTTCACATTTAACAGCATTTTCTTCCATTTAAGAGAAAAAGCCTGTGGCTTATATTAATATTTACACTTGACAGAATTATCTACAACATTGTATCTGGCTAGGTTGGCAGCCTTCACATATCTTCACAGTGATGATGACACATTTTTTGGAGTTAAGCTTGAAGCCATGGTTTCGACACCAGTCATTGGTCTCAGTGAAGCCTTTCTGTAGGATGTCTGCATCACTTAGGGAGTTAATAATGGCACCCAGCTTGCAGTCGTCTGTGAACTTGGTCAGCCTGAGTCCCTTTGTGTTTATTTGGACTTCTGAGAAGTAGATGCTGAACAGGAGAGGACCCAGGACCAATCCCTGTGGGACTCCACTTGTGCCTGGTCAGCAATCTGACATGGAATCCATTACTTTCACACTGTGTGTTCTATCTGTGAAACAATTTACAACCCACTTAGTGATATAGGGGTTGATGCCTAGTTTGGTGAGTTTATCAATAATTCCCAAGTGAAGAATGGTATCAAAGGCCTTGGCCAGATCGAGGTAGGCTGCACCTTCATCCACATCCCTGGTGACTGACTCAATGAAGTCAACCAGGTTGAGCAGGCATGATCTCCCTTTCACAAAGCCAAATTGAATGGGGTCTAGAGTTTGGAGATTTCCTATATCTTTGTTAATCAGGTCCATGATGTGCCCCATAACTTTACATATCAGACTCATCAGGCTAATGGGATGATAATTCCCAGGGTCTGTAGTCACTCCCCTTTTATGGAAAGGGATGACTGTAGCAGTGCACCATTCGATAGGGGCAAAGCCTGAATTAAGGCTGTGACTGAACAGGGAACACAGATGTGGTACTAGTTCACTTTGTAGTTCATGTAGAAGACAGCCAGAGATATTATCGGGTCCCATGGAAGCTGTATTCTTGGCCTTGTAAAATGCAGCTTTAACCTGTGCTGCAGTAATTCTGGGTGCCTGTCATTCTTCCAGTATTGTAAAAGGTCCTTTAGAGGGGGAGAGTGGGGTAAAGTTGGCAGTGAATCTGTCGGCCAGTATGTTGGCAATACCTGTTGGCCCAGTATAGGAGGTAGCATTGTGCAGTAACTCAGAGCAAATCTTCTTGATCTTGTTCTTGATATAACTATAGAAGGCTTTGTGATTGTTTTTAGTGTCTGCTGAAAATTCTGCCTTCATAGCTGGCTTTAAAGGATTTGATGAGGGATCTCAACTTTTTGTTGAGGCTAATAAGGGAGTTTTTCCAGTCTTGGGATTTCAACTTTTTCTGCAACAGTTTCTTCCTTCTGCTGTAGAGTTTATTAATGGCAGAGGACCACCAGATTGGCTTCCTTTTTTTGGAGGAGAATGTCTTGGTTCTGTTGGGTATGGCTAGTTCCATGCATTTATGTACATGTTTGTAAAGTGCATTGGTATATGATTCGGCAGTCATGCAGCTATTGTTCATTGGCATGGGTGCCATGAAGTTAGCCACCTCTGTTTTTAGGAGCCCAAAGTCAGCTTTGGAGAAGTTTTTCAAGGTGGTTATCATTGTGGGGGGTGTGGGTGAGATGTGAATTTCAATGGTGATTAGTTTATGGTTGGATCTGACCTGGGAGGGATTGACTATTGGTGTAGAGCAATGGTCACCCATGTTAGTAATAACCAGGTCAAAGATGTTGCTTCCTCTAGTGGGGGTCAGAATGAGCTGGTCTAGGGCATTGGAATTGATGAATTCCAGGAAGCATTGGGCCAGTGTATTGGTGCTTGAGCAGTTTTCCCAGTAGATGGAGGGGTAGTTGAAGTCTCTTAGTATGAGATTGTTGGGTTGGACCTTGATAGATTCCAGCGTTCCTAGAAACGTGGAGTGAGAGTCTAGGGACATGGTTGGGGATCTATAGCAGGCTATGACCTGCATCACTATCTTACCCAATGTTAGTTGTACCTGAAGTATCTCAGATGGATTATGCTGGCCTACTAGTCTGGAGGTGTGCATATCCTTTATGACTATGCATTCACCACTGCCTTTGGAGCTTCAGTCCATGTTTTGGGGCCGAAAAGTGTGAAATGAGTTATAGCCTGGTAACGCAGGGGTGCTTTCTGCTGCTGTAAACCAGGTCTCTGTTACAGCATGAATGTCGATGTTCTCAATTCTAAGGAGTGCTTTGAGTGGGTGCATCTTGAGATTTAGACTTCTAGCATTGAGCAGCATGACCCTCAGATCATATATGCAATAGTCACGAAGCTGTTTGCCTAATGTCTATAATAACAAATAGATTGATGTGTTAGATACAAGTTATGAATTCACATTTGTATCTGGAAGTGACAAAGGTCAACATAGTCATTGTGAATTTGAACTGAATGTGAAATATTGAAATGACATTGCACTGATAGTATTTTTCTGTGTTTTGTCTCCTCAACCCTCTTTGTTTCTCATATTTTTTTTTTTATATTTTCTTTTGTGCATAATTCCTGATGTAACACAAATGATCATCATTATGGGGAGTTAAAATGGCCAGTGAGAATCAGCCCACCATACCTCGATAGGTGGCTGTGGTGGCACAGCCAAATGCAGCACAGTCACCCAGCATTTCTGGGTCCCATAACTCCTGCACTACCTGCTCAATCTGCATCAGGTAACTCTGCCCCTGGGGATGATACAGTGGTACCCACCAGGAATAGTGCATGCCATACTTCACAACTGTCCAGATTTTTTACCTCATACTAATGGTCTATTACTCATAAAATTTTGGTTTTCTTGTGAATCATTGGCAAATCATTGAAGACTTGATGTCAGATGATAATGACAGACATCTGAGTTTCAGACTTCTTACCCTTCAAAAAATTATGCTAATGCAAAATCTGTTATTCTATCAACTTTCTATATTTATAAAAGCAATACTTAAAAATTGCCTCAATTTTTTGGGCCTTTGTCCCCCCAATCATTTAAGGTTTTGTCCAGATTTCTTGCTCTAAAGATTTGAGACATATGGTGCTATTGAAGATGGCGATTATATTACCCATCAGGAGCTGACAGGGCTGGTGAAGAGTATTATGGAGTGGGGCTTTAGTGCCCGCATCAGTAGAATTGAGAATGTCCTGCATTGAATAGCCAAATTGATGCCCTAACTATCACTGCCCCAGGTCTCTGCAACAGAAGACAGTGATGACAGTTCTGGGGTGAGAACTAGATTCTTACAGTACTCATGCTGGATGCAGATGTGCCTCCAATGTCTTCTATCTATCTGCTATTATGGTGTCCCCAACATTTTTTTGTCCTAACCTACCCACTTTGTCTCTCCTATATATCTGCACCTGCTCGCTAACCTACCCTACTTACCTAACCCTCTTATTTCTAACCACTTTCGCCAACGTTGAATACATAGCTCTCCACGTAGCCACTGTGCATGTCTGATGCACTTGATTTGGTCCATTTGACCGCATAACATTATTAAGTTGTTGTCGCCCACCACTGATGTGGTGACTATATAAATTCCTCAAATTAATTGTACAATAACAAAGTTAGTTTATGAATAAGTAGATAACTGTGGTGCTTTCCTACCACCATCATGCACATTCCTTTATTCTTCCTCCAGTGTCCTACCCACTGCTTGCTTCCCATTTTCACTACTGTCCTAGCAACCCCTTGTCACACATTTAAGCTGGTCAGGTAATAGAATCATACAAACACACATGGCAAGAGATGGCCCATAAGGCAAACCCTCAGTTTTGGTCCACAGCATTTGTGCGGTACTTAGCATCATATAGCAGTGGTAAATGACAGTAAATGGAGTTTCACATCCTATGATAAAAATTGAAGATTTTACAATCGACCATACTAGTACAGTTATTATAATGCGACTGTGTTTAACCACTCTATACTATAGAAATATAGATGGATAACTCTATAAGGAGACAGTTACTCTAATATGATTATTAGGCTGTAGGATGTAATGTACACATTATGGGATGCAACAATTATCATTACTATCATGTAGCCTGATGCCTACATTATCCCTTTCTTCAATCTTTTGCCACTGTCCATTCAAAAGTATTACTTTTATTGGGTGAAGTAGGAGTTCCTGTGTGGTCTGCTCAGATAAGGCTCAGGTCTGTAGACTACTTTTTGTCAAGGGTTCAAATCCAGACGCATATCAAATATTCTTTAATGTTTTTTTCCATATTAATATGTGTTGAAGTATTGGCCACATATGTTATCAACCCACCATTATTCTGCTTATTTTTAATTATGGTTCTATTACCCTTTTCCTGTCTGCTCCCTATTTGAAACACTTTATTCTACACAGAATGATATAATTATTATGATGATAATTCTAAAATTAGTATATCACAAAGATGGCCAGAAATGGACCATAAACAAAACTCTTTTCTCTAAGTCTCTCTGCCTGTCTCCTATCTCTCACACTCTTCCTCCCTTCTGTGTCACCAAACTTTTTCCTCAGTATTTGCACAATCACTTTCCATTGCTGTGCAATGCCTGGCATTAAGCAGCAATGGTAGCTGATAGTGAATGACAGTTCACATCTAATGGTGAGTTTTTGCATTCAGTTGCATTAGTCTGCTGTTCCTTGTGCTACTGTACTCAGCCTCACTGCACCATAGAGAAGTAGACTGATACGACTAAGAGGAAACAGTTATTATCACATGTTAGGATGCAGGGTTAAATGTACACCATATGGAATGTTGCAGTTGTCATCACTGTTATGTAGTACACTGCACACATTCTGCATTGCTTCATATTACTGTTATTGTTTCTTCCAATGTGGTATTTTCACACCTGATATTTCATTTGCTTTATGGTGTGATCTGCTAAAGTCTTGAGATTGTTGATGCAGATTGGCAGGTGTTAGAATCAGCATCAGGTCTAAAATTTCATTTCTCATAAAACTTTTCCTTTGTGAAATTGATGATATATTTGTTATTACACCACCAGTGCCCTGCATGGTCCTTTATGTGGTTCACAATTATGCCAGTCCTGCTCATACCTTCCCAGCCATAAGTACAAGACATCTGGTCAAAGCTAAAATTAATGGTGGGACAAATTATAAAACACTAGGCATGGGTTAAAATGATTGTATATACTTAGAAGATTCAAAAATTAAATATTTATCATTAGCATGCATTTCTGAAAGATAAGAAGTCTGACATATAGATATATGTTATCATGTAGTAACTTTAATACTCAGTGAAATAATAGAAACAAATAAAATGAACAAGGAATACTACCACATAAACATGTGGAAAGTCAGCAGATATGAGAGTAGTATAAATAATGCTGTTGTAATATCCATAAAATGAATATTTCACTGTAATGATAATGACATGTTTAAACGATAACAGAAAATGTTAATATGACACATATCTGCTCTGAAATAACTCATAATCATAAATGTGAATATGTCTGAACTCCTTATTTCCATGAAGTTGGGCATGGAGCAGCACACACACTGCTAATTCCCATTCTAAGTTCAAAACCTCAACATAAATTTATGTATGCACCAATACTTTGCTATAGTTTGCACAAATGAGGCTGTCAACTGCACTTCGCTAAGCAATTTTAACAAAAAGAAAATAGAGTCAGTGAGTCAGTGGTTTGTATTACTTGTGTATCTTGTAGTAGCTTGTAGTACTCAAGATATAATAAGTTGACTGCAATGCTGTCTAACCACTACACACTGTAAATTATATTTGCACTCTAACACATTACAGTTGCAAATGATGTACAATAGTGTGGGACCTTTGGACACATACTTGCTGAGTAGTATAAAGTACTGAAATTCCATATGCCTATCATTTATGTATGCTATAAGCATTGGAAAACATTGGAGTGGCACACCACCTCATGAAGATTGGCATACAATGATTCTGAGCTGAAAAGACAAGCATGCTTGGTTGTGACTCTACTGTTTGACAACAGTAATTATAATCCATCATACACATGGTCAATACACCATAATGTGAAACAGCTATATATCACTGGTACTATCACAAGGACCATCAATGAAATGACATTTGAGTTATCTTCGCAGTATGCAATTACTTGTGATCAACACACTGCTGTTTTGATTGCTTGTCACCCAAAAATGTGAGACACACTACATTTATGTTGCTATCTCACATTTGTAGGCAGATGTTTTGTATGGTGCAGGTGATTGATAAAATGTACTCTAGCTTATGGACTTAGGCAAATGTTTGAATCCAGCAGTGACTGACAAGTGTGTGTCATAGCTCTCAACCTCTTAGAGCAAGAAATCTAGACAAAGCCATAAATAATGGGGTGA
Source organism: Protopterus annectens (assembly GCF_019279795.1). Lineage (NCBI taxonomy): Eukaryota > Metazoa > Chordata > Ceratodontiformes > Protopteridae > Protopterus > Protopterus annectens. The sequence continues at coordinate 995,331,229 of NC_056725.1, forward strand.
CAAGGGCCCAAAGATAGGGGCACTGTTTAAATATTGCTGTTACAACTCAGAAAGTTGATAGAATAACATGTTTTGCATTAGTATGAATTTTCTCAAGGTATAAAGTCTGAAACTCAAATATATGTCATTATTTTCTGACTTTAGCCCTCAATGATTTGCCAGAAAAAACACAATTTTATGAGAATCGGACCAAAAATATGAGGCAAAATCTGGGCATTCTGCGAAAATCTGTACAGTTGAGAGGTGTGTGTGTGTGTTTGTGTGTGTATGTGTGTGTGTATGTGTGTGTGTGTGTGTGTGTGTGTGTGTGTGTGTGTGTGTGTGTGTGTGTGTGAGAGAGACTCTAGTTCTAGGTAGGACTGGCTTTACCCACATATCTAATGTGTACTCTTCTATTCAGGAGAAACATTTATACCAGGAGAGGGCAATGCATAAGTTTAAGTCTGCTTTAGCCCAAACACTGCTTTGCAACAGAATGATGATGTCATTCTTTCTAACATGCTCTATCTCACACTTGTAGTCAGACAGCTGTAGTGCTGGCAGTTGACACAATGTACTCTACCTCGTCTACTTACATAGATTACTCTTCAAATTCAGAGTCAACTAACTAGGATGAGTGTGTGTGTGTGTGTGTGTGTGTGTGTGTGTGTGTGTGTGTGTGTGTGTGTGTGTGTGTGTGTGTGTGTGTGTGTGTGTGTGTGTGTGTGTGTGTGTGTGTGTGTGTGTGTGTGTGTGTGTGTGTGTGTGTGTGTGTGTGTGTGTGTGTGTGTGTGTGACTCTAGTGCTAGGAATGACTAGTTTTACCCATATATCTAATATATATAGGTTCATAGGTAGGTACTAGGCTATCTGCCCGAGGGCATTCATAAGCCTAGCCAGAGTGTGTCAGCTTTCGACGCCCCATTGATTAATTAACTGAGCCTCTGTCAAGAAGAGCCAATGAAGTGATCCCAGGGGTGTAATTTCTGTTACCCATCCACACATCAAGGTTTCTCTTGAAGAGTGTTAGTGAGGGGCTCTGCCTAATGTAGTTAGGAATTTTGTTCCAAAGCATGGGGAGTCTCTGTGACAGGAATCTATCCCTCCAGCATGTCCTATTTATTATTGTGGCAAGGTTTAGCTCACTAGAGTGAGTGGCTAGCAGTGACTTGTATTTCTTTAGGTGGAGCATGTCCATCAATTCTGAGTTGGATATGGCTTTGCAAGTCAGGCAGAGATCCCTTCTGAGTAAGCGATATGCCACTGAGTACAACCAGAGTTTTTCCAGTCGGGCTGCATAGGACATATGTTTAAGGCCAGTAATCCTCTTGGTGAGGTATTTTTGTGGTCTTTCCAGCTGTTGGAAGTGTCTTGTGAGGTACATCCCAAATAGGGCATTGTATTCTATGATGGGTCTGATGAGTGACGAGTAGAGGGGCACTATAACCTCTTTATTTCTAGATGCGAACCTTTTAGTAATTAGATGGGCTACATAGAAGTATTTCCTAACTACTTTGGCAATATGATTGTCAAAGGAGAGATTACTATCTACCTGGGTTCTGAGATCTCTTATTACCTCTTCTGTATTAAGGAGGCTGCCATCTATGTGGTAATTCGTGGGTGTTTGCTTTTCTCAAACAGGATGACTATGCATTTTTTGGCATTTAGCTTGAGACCATGACTTTGATACCAGGTGTCCGTCTCAGTAAGGACCTTTTGGAGAATGTCCATGTCAGCCGGAGAGTCCATTATGGCTCCCAGTTTGCAGTCATCGGCGAACTTGGTTAGCCATAGTCCTCCTGTGTTTGCCTGTACTTCTGAGAAGTATATGCCGAACAGTAGGGGACCCAGGACCGAGCCTTGTGGGACACCGCTTGTGACTGGTTTAGAGTCAGACCTGGAGCCCATTATTCTTACCATGTGAGTTCTGTCTGTAAGCCAGATGGCAACCCATCTCGTGACATAGGGGTTGATGTGGTGAGTTTTTCTATAATTCCCGTGTGGGGAATGGTGTCAAAAGCCTTGGCGAGGTCAAGGTAGGCTGTGTGAACCACCTTCCCCTCATCTATGGCCTTGGTGACTGTCTCGAAAAAGTCAACCAGGTTTAGTAGGCATGATCTGCCCTTAACAAAGCCAAACTGGGTCAGGTCAAGTGTTTGGAGGTTCCCAATGTCTTTGTTAATGAGTTCCATGATGATGCGCTCCATAGCCTTGCAGACCAGTCTAGTCAGGATTATGGGGCGATAGTTACCAGGGTCAGTTGTGGCCCCTCCTTTGTGTGCACGGAGCCTGTGGAGAGGCTGAGGTTGAACAGTGTGTTTAGGTGGGGGGTTAGTTCATTCTGTAGTTCATCAAGACGCAGTCTGGGACACCATCTGGCCCCACTGACGCTGTGCTTTTGGCTTTTGAAAGGGCTGTTTTCACCTGTGCGTCTGTGATTTCCAGGACACTACACTTTTCCGGTATTGTTTTGTTGTGGGCCCTTTTGGGGGTGAGAGAGGGGTGAAGTTTGCACTGAATCTATCTGCCAGGATGTTGGCAATATCAGTAGGTTAAGTATATTTTGTGCTATTTTGCACTAGCTCAGAGCATATCTTCGAGTTGCCACTTAGATTCTTGACATAGCTATAGAAGGCTTTGTGGTTATCTTTCAAATCCTTGGCAATTTTTCTTTCGAAGTTACTTCCAGTCAGCAGAGACACTTGCACTGGAAGAGGAATCTCCTGTCAATTTCTGTTCCTTTTAGTGCAAGCAATTGTTTTATTTCAAGGGGCATATAAAAACTTTAGAAACACTTCCAAGTAAAAAAAAATCTTAAACATAATACAGTACATAAAAATGCCTTACAATACAGTAGAACATTCCATACAAAAAGACAACATATATGTTAAACTTACCTCTTTTTAAGCTTCACTTCACATTTCTGTACTACAGGCATCACCCATGAATGTTTTCCACTCTTTTCTGAACTTTAAGACCTCTGTCAGACCTTCTACTGCCACCTAGACCTAAATTAGCCACAATGTCATTTGTCCATTCTACTGTACAGTACAGTAACTGCTTCAGTATTGTGTATTGTACAAGCCAGTGGTGTTGACCAATCAGATTGCCAACACAGTGATCGCTTAACCAATTGGATCTCTTGTTCTTCATGAAGATGGAAGTAACTGCTCTAAAAAGATGTGCAAGCAGCTTCACGAATGGGGGGAAAGGGAAAAGGAAAGTACAACACAATTCTTCATTTTCAAAGTAAGATTTAGGCAGTTTGAAGGATTTTTATTTATTTTCATGTTATTTCTGACATTGCAGCAACCCAATTGTATCTATGGGCTGTCCGCATGTTGGATGTCCATAACCAAGGGAATGCCTATAATACAATGCTCTCTAGCTTGTAGACATAGGTAGGCTGGTGATTGAATCTGGTATTCTCTAAATATTGTCAGTGTCTGTTACTACAGTCACAAGTATAGCTGAATTATACAACACATGTGGTGTGTATACTGCTACTCAGGCAAGATATCAACATGCGGTGACACACTCACTGCTAAACCATGCATATGCCTTGCAACACAATGGTGATGTCATGCCTTCAAATGTTTTGTCTCGCACTTGTAATAGTACTTCAACTGTGGTGTTTGCATTTAATACACAGTCCAATAGACTGTGGAATTAGAAAGGGAGCTATTCAAATACACCAAAAGCCAACACATTGTGAGTGTAGTGACATGCAACACTGCTTTATTCAACGATCTCACAAAATCTTTCCATCCCTTTTAGGTCACACTTAGGCCTTTCAGCACAGTGATGATTTCATCCCATTGAAATATGTGTTCTGTGACCTTTGAGTAAGACTTCTCCTGCAGCACATGCAGTTAATACTGACTTCTATTGCATGTAGATTTAGATAGGTGGGAGTTCAAACCTGATAATGTATATACTCAAAACAATATTGACTTACAAGAGTGGCTCACCTAATGGATGGTTATATGTCTACTTTTCAATTGTGTGAGCAGTAACATGTCTATGACCATTCAAAACATTGCTTAGCTGAGACCTTGAAATGTGTCCTTTCTGACACCTGTACATTAAAATTTTCTGTGGTAAAGGCAGGTAATACACAGCTCTCTAAAATGTAGAGCTTGATAATCAGGGACTAGAATGTATATGTCTGTCAGACAAAAGCGACAGTCAGGTGTGGCTTAGTCAAATTATGATGATGTGGCATATGTGAGTCATAACCATTCCAAGTAACACATTACTGATGTAATCCCATCAAGTGTGTGTGCTGCATGGTACATCAGATATGATTATTTCTGTGGTATCGGTGGCTGATATATAGGTCAGTGATGTATGACCTCACACAGGTGTTTGAATCTGGCAAAGTGTAACTACAGAGCATTTCAGAGAATGCTTTTAGGCAGAATTAGCTTCCCCTAAGGGAATGCTATTTATTATATGACTTAATGGAAACATTCATGTATGCCTTTTATTATTTTGTTCACAATATAGTGGTTAAAGGCAAGAATGGCTTAATCATCAGTTCTTGATGTGTGTCATGCTTCAAAGTGGTCGCAAAGTATGACTGGATGTGTGTTATGATAGTTTCTTTTTGTTATGTAGTGGGTAGGTAATGTTAATACTTTCATTGTTGCACTTCCTTATGAGCATGCCCAGTATAATGATGATGAAGTAGATGCATGTCATTTATCACAAAACACATTAAGTAACTAATGTTATGAGATAGTTATTGTAATTTGTGTTATTTGAGAAAAATTAACAAAATTAGCCTGTGGCAGATTGTCTCTGCCAATGTCTACATAATGGAGGTAGTGACCTATTCTCAGAGGATAACAACATTGCTGCAGGCATTGTACACATGTGAAATAAAAATTTTCAACACTTCACTTACTAATTGACTTTAATGTTGCACCTGATTGTGAGTTATGGTTGTGTACTGTCATACAGGTATTACTAATGTGTTCAACAAGGCCCATTTATAGGTTTAGATAGGTTTAAGGGCAAAATGTGATTTACAACATGATGCTATACTACATTCAGAGGGGTACTTTTCCAGACTGTATTGTGTGGCAGCTGCAACTGAAACTACCCACGTAATATGATGATTACAATGTTAAAAATGTGTTTTACTCCAATCAGTCTGAAATGGAATGTGAAACTATTCCTATCTAGCTGACGTCATTATACAATAATGCCAGCATGTAAATTGTTTTTGGCTAATTCTTGTATAGACTAACTATCTATGTGTGGCCTTCGTATCATGTGTATCTACATCATCTGCATAGGCATACACAGACATTCCTACACACATAACCTAGATGTCAAGGGAATGACTACACATGATTTTTACCTTGATTAACTTGCATGTTAATGTATGTCACATGACCATATTTGTCATTTTGCAGATTTGTACATCTTACATCTGTTATAGGTAGACATTAGTAACTATGGATTGCAGCACACTCTTCTGTTGATTTGGCTGTTCAAAGTGACAATTCTTTGTATGTGGCAGATCCTTATGGATTGTACTACATAAATACATAGGATGCATGAACAGTCTCATTTTCTTCCATTCACATCATGCAGGTTGCTGCCACAACAAATTATTTCCAAAATGGCTAACATTATTGGAATGATTTTACAGGCATGCAAGAATCTTCTCAATATGTCTCCATTTTTGTATGAGTGTAAATTGTGATTCCAACTTCATTTTTATTTCCTTAATACATATAAGGCAAGGAAACTGTTAAAGTTGTTTCAGCTGCATGTGTGTTCAAATATGAGTTCATTCCTATGTAAATTACTGCCTTTGTTTACATTCATAATATACATGACAATACTAGTAAAGTTTCATAATTATGCACTGCCTGCAGTATATGCAATGCCTCTTACTGTATCAGTTTCCTTGTCAACTGTTTTTTCACTTTCTCTTTTTTTTTCATGATTTTCCCCTCATTTTTTACATTGTAGCTGTGTGTGTCTCTCTCATCTCCTTTTGTCAAAATTTCAGTTTTAAAGTCATGTAATGTCCCCCTGTGTGGGCCTGACTATTTCAGTAGTTCTCACTATTTATGATAAGGGGTGTTTGTACATTAGTCTATTTATATATACCTACATGTTCCTCTTTAACCCCCTACCACTTAATTATTTATTCCAACTTGCCTTTCCCTTTGTCTTGTATTGTGCCATCTACATTTACTTGCTTACTGAGATTAAGCTTATTCACAGCCTGGTGTTTATGCTGTGTGCTTGAGTCCATCTGCACCTCATTGTGGCTATTAGCAGGTGAATTGGCCACAAACAGGTAATGCTCGATGTGCAGCATTGCTCAATGTCTTGCATATTGAATAAGCCATGCTTCTTGCCATGCAAAGATGGCCAATCATGTAGGCTTTAGCTCAACATGTACACACTTGTTAATAAATCCCAGAGTATGTATTCTGCATATGTTGCAACAAGTAGATCCTTAAATGAGATGAAATGGTGTCTTATGCCTCATAAAGTATCAGTAATGACATTGCATTTATTTCACAGTTATCTTCTTAATACTTGACCTTTGCTGTTGGAATGTGCAATGGAGAACATTATTTGTTACTGATGTTACAATGCGGACATTATACAGTGCACATCATGCCATACTGCCAGTGCCATTTTTAAAGAATACCATACTGACAAATGCACAATGATGCTACATAACAGTGAGTTTTAGTCTCAAGTTGTGCTTTCTTTCCTCACAGGTGTGAGTATGGTCAATGTCAATTGATTTTATTTTATTTTATTTTACATTTGTTGACCGGGATTGTCTGACTGAGCTGAAGAGCCCTTTTTCAGCGGAGGCCCGGGGAGAAAAGCTCCGACATATTACACAATTTTCATTATAAATTAGTATGAAACAGCAATGTTACAGGATTATTAAAAGGCATTAAGTAGCAATACAATGTTATACAGTGTCAATAATCAGGAGTATAGCAAAACTATTTACAAGATGTATAAAAAGAAATATGTCATTAAGATGAATATAGTTTTTGGGGTAAGTGGTTACAAAAACCCAGTTTTATCATAATGTAGTTGCATGAAGGCAAGACAATTACAATACGTTTCTCTGAGGTGATTTGCTTAATATATTTTAGAAGACAGTAGAAAGAGTATTCAAGGAAGATTAGAGAGAGCTAGTGAGAAGAGTGAGTTAAGGGCAGAAAGTAGATTAAGGTATGGGAAGTAGGGGATGATTAAGGAGGGAGAGTGCAGTGGCAGGACCAGTGACTTTTAAAGTGCTCTTTGGTGGCTGTCTTAAATTGTTTAGGATGTGTAAGGGTTCTGATTTCTAGTGGGAGTCTATTCCAGGCAATATTAGGGTGATAGCTGTACATGTTACGTACAAATTTAGGCTTGGGTTTGTAGATTTATAGTAGGTCTTGGTTAGAGTTTCGGAGAGGTCTGGAGGGAGAATAATGGGAGATGAGGGGGGGGGCAGTGCTGGGCAGTAAGAAGGCTGGTATAGGATAGAATGGATGATCTGGAACTGAGAGAGAAGAAGCTGGTGGGGTAATTCAAGCCAGTTTAGGTGTTTTAGAGAGAGGCAGTGATGTGATTTGTAGGTTTGTTGGGCAGCAAATCTAGCTAACTTGTTGTATGTAGATTCGAGTTTGGTCAGGAGTGCTGAGTTAAGATTTGTGAGAATTTGAGAATTGTACATTAGACTGGGTAGAAGATAGGTAAGAGAGAGAGAGAGTAATCTTGGCTTCAGAGGTAAGGAATTTCTTGTTATGGTAAAGGAGCCATAGTTTTGAATGAATCTTTTTGATACAGTTATTAACATGCAAGTCAAATTTAAGCTGATCTTCAATAGTTATGCCTAGGAGCTTAGTACTGGATTCTACCTGAATGGGAGTGTTATTAAGCGACTATATGGAGAAGGAGAGTTTAATATTGTTGAACTTTTTAGGTAGGAAGAGTAACAGCTTTGTTTTTTTAGGGTTAAGGTTGAGCTGGTTATTGGAGAGCCATGTTTCAACTAAGTTAAAAGATGGCTGAGTAGCTGAGAAGAGCTTAGAGGGAGAGTTGGCTGTGGTGATGACTGTAGAGTCATCTGTGTATTGCACTAAAGATGACTGAGGACAGGCGGTATAGAGCTGATTAGTAAAGATATTAAAAATTAAAGGCCCTAGGATAGACATTGAGGTACACCCATTTTTACAGGGAGAGGAGGGGAGAGTGCAGAGTGCCATCTCACTGATTGAGATCTATCAGTGAGGTAGCTGGAGAACCATGCAAGAGTATCAGAGGAGAAGTTGAGGTTATGCAGTTTGTGCAGCAGAAGAGAGTGTCAAAAGCTTTTGAGAGGTCCAAGAATAGGCAAGAAATAAGTTTATGGTCACCATGGCCATAGAGACAGTGTTGAGGAAGGATAATAGAGCTGTAGTAGTGCTATGTTTGGGTCTGAAGCCATGTTGAGTGAGTGTAAGCAGATTTTCCTGTATTAGATACTGCATAACTTGTTTATGAATACATTTTTCTAGTACTTTAGAGAGAGTGGAGAGGATAGTGATAGGTCTAAAGTTAGAGATATCAGAGGAGTTACCTCCTTTGTGTATAGGTAGAGTGTAGCATTATTTCCAGAGGGAAGGGACTTTAGATTCAGAGACAGAGCAATTAATTAGAATAGATTCAGGGAAAACAAGAGAGTCAGCTGCTAGTAGAAGAAAAGTGGAAGGAATATTGTCAGCTGATGCTGAGCATGGTTTTAATTTAAAGAGTAGAGTTTTGATGTAGCTAGTAGGTACAGGTTTGAGGGAGAAGGTATTTGAGGAGCTAGTATAAGGAGTAAGTTCAGAAAAGTTGGAGATGTTAGTAGTAGAGGAGTTTGGGTTAGGGTTCAGTAGCTTAGATATTGAATTGATAAAATAGGTATTGAAGATAGTGCCAATTTCTTCAGATGTCTTGTCTGGGCATGGATTGGGGGAGCTAGGATTGCTGGGATATAATATTTGGTTAATAGAGTTCCAGAATTTTTTAGGATTAGATTTTAGAGCTGTGGGAGGTTTGTTATAGAAGTCCTTTTTATCTTTGTTTGTGTTTTTTGTCAGATTTCTGAGTTCTTTATATTTTTGTAAGTCTGCAGAGAGCTTAGTTTGTGACCATTTTTTCCATAGTTTGTCTCTAGTTATCATAAGGGTACGAGTGGCATTTGAAAGCCATTGAGATATGGTGGACTTAATTCGGACTTTGCGAGGGGGAGCAAGTGAGTCTAAGATGCTAAGGAAGGTAGAGTTGAAAGCTAGGACTGCTTCTTCTAGTGGGAGTTGAGTAAGGAATTTCCAGTTGGTGGTGCTGCGGTAACATTGTTGCCTCACAGTAAGATGCTGTCTGGTTCGATTCTCAGCTAGAGCGTCTTCTGCGTGGAGACATGCATGAATGGGCGTACCATCAGTGAAGGTTGTGCATCAGGGCTGGTAACTCGGCACGTAAAAATCAACTACCAATCATTAGCGGACCGGAGTTCCGCTGTGGCGACCCCTAACCGGGAAAAGCCAAAAGACCCAACAACAACTTTAGAGAGGAGGGCATTAAACATTTCTGGATGGAAGTTAGAGAGTTTGTGACAAGTAATAAATTTTAGAGGTTTTGAGAAGTGGGGAGTGAACCTAAGCACTTTTATAGGGGATTGATCACTCAGGGTGTTTGGTAGGGTTTCAGGGTTATGATATTTGGAAGGACTAGATATAAGTACCCAGTCAATAAGAGTACTAAATGTGTGAGAGTTGTTTGTATGAGTAGGTTGAGAGATTAGTTGTGTAAAGTCATATAAATTAATATTAGTATTAGAGTTTGGATTACTGAGAGTTAACCAGTTAAAGCTGACATCCCCAAGGAGGATAGTTTCATTGAGGATGCGTTGAGAAAAGTATGAAAGAATAATTTCGAGCAGAGGAATGTTGTCTCCTAGAGGAATATAGATGGCTGCTACTGTGATAGTGGTGTGGTCATTTATTTTAAGGTTAGCTGTAAGTAGTTCGGCAGGAGAAAAGGATTGGATAGGTTTCATAATACTTTTAATGGTGAGGTGGTTGGAGTAGAGGATGGCTACGCCACCCCCTTTTTTGATTTGGCGATCTATGCAGAGTATATTATAACCAGGGGGAATAATGTCTTTATCAGAGATTTGGGGTTTTAGCCAAGTCTCTGCTAGGGTGATGACATCAGGGGTGTGGAAGGCTATCCAGGCATGGATTTCACTAAATTTGTTTAGAATACTATGGGCATTCATAGAGTAAAAGGAAATATGTTTGTTTGGAAAGGATGAGTTTATTAAGTACGGAGATGTAGAGTTATGCATGGTGGGGTGATAGATGGGTCCAGGATTTGGATGTATGTCTCCTGATAAAAGCAGGGCTACATGAAGTTGGTAAAGTCTGAATTTAAATGGGTTGTAAGTCAAATACCTAGTCTTGGTTTTAGATGCTGAGAGTAAGGGGGAGGAAGTTTGATTTTAGGCAGAGGGATGTTCATGGAAAAGACAGAGGAGGAGATTGTACTAGAGTACTGCAGAGATGAGAAACAGTTAGTACAGGGATTAGTGGGATCTCTATGGACAGGTGGTAATGGAGTGGTACAAGATGTAGGAATGAGAAGGAGAAGTAATGGAGGCAAGAGAAAAATGCAGAGGGTTGCAAAAGCCATGACCTAAGGTGGGGAAGTAAGATTGGGATGGGGTGAGGAGTGGGTAAGGGACTAGGAAAAGTAAGTTGTTGGACCTGTTAGAGAGTTGAAGTAAAATTTAAGTGAAACAACCTGTAGGGGGGAGTAGGGGATATGTAGAAATGAGGATTTGTAACAGACTAAACTATGAAGTGATAAGTAGGGGAGGGTAAGGTGTTTAGAATGTTTTAGCAGACAGGAAGGGGTGGAGTTAGGGAAGGAAGGGATTAGGTGGTTAGGTGTAAAGAAAATTATATGGGGGTGGGTGGGAACGGGACTGGGAGGGGAGCGAAGTGAGCCAGAGCATAGTGGGATGGGCCAGGAAGAGTCATCACACAGTGTGAGTCAACAGATAAGTAGACGAGGTGGGGAGGTGCAGACAGAGAAGGAAGAGATGTAATAGCAAGGTTTACACAGGTATTTGCAGTAAGATAAAAACAATTAAAAGGAAATGACAAACAGAAAAACAAAAAGAGTATAGCCAACTAAGACAGAGTTGACAATAGGGTAGTGACTAACTTATAGATGGCAGACAGAGACAGAGGCAAGGTTTCTAAACAGGTGAGTATGGGGGGCTCTCAGTGTTATGCAGGTATCCTGTACAGTACACATAGTAAGACTACTTTGTGGTATGAGCTTAGAACATAACTGGCTATACAATAGAGCACAGGCGTAATTCCAGGAGTTGGAGCAGTATCAGTAAAGGTAGACACAGTCTTGAGGGAAGATACTTTGCTTTTAAAACCAAAGTCCCACAAATAAGTTGCAACAGCATAAAAAGCTCTTCCAGGTGAAGTAAATGCAGTTTACATGCTGAGTACAAGTAAAAAGCTGTTTACATCAATAATATTAGGGACCTGCACACCACTAACATGAAGCCACAGACTAGTAGGAAGAGGAAAACAAAAGAAAAGAGAATTATGATTGAGTCTTCGATCATAACCCTGTATTATGTGTTCTCGACATGGATGCTTCTTGACCTCCATATCTCAAACACACAAGCTGGTTATGATCACCAACTGTCTCATAATCCTCTATATTTATGAACATGAGTTCCCCTCTGTAACTTATTAATATGCAGTTTTTGGAAAGTGATTACTTTTTTTTTAAATAGAAAAATAATGTAATGTTCACCTGGTCACCACACTGACAAATAAACCAAAATAAAACAAAATGATGACCAAAAAGGTGAAACAATAAAGCACGGACCAGTGCTGCCACAACAAGCCGAGGTTTAATCCGTTAATCCGAGATGTTAATGTGAATTTCTTTCATGCTCTGTGGATTAAACCTCGGCTTGTTGTGGCAGCACCGGTCCGTGCTTTATTGTTTCGCCTTTTTGGTCATCATTTTGTTTTATTTATTTATTTTTTTTAAATAGAGCTACATGACATATGAAATTCTGGAAATCATAAAAAGTATGTCTGAAAATGTAGACTTATTATGAGACAGAAAAATATGGTAGTACATTTCTGTTGACATTGATTAAGTTATACATATAATGCATTGCGTAATCTCTGATACTTTTCCCTGTCATTATATTGCATTTATAGTAAAATAGCCATTTCCTATAGTACAATAATCATTTCCCCTTCTCTTCTCCAAAACTGACAGAACATCTTCAGCACTCACCTTAGATGCAACCAGATCAGACACATGCAACACTTTCTTGGACATCTTTTTCAAAAGATGGTTGAAATATCAGCAAGCTTACAAGGAAACATATCCGGATGGTGGATATAATGTTAGTTAAATTGCAGAGTCATTAATGTTATTTTTATGTGACAAGTAATGCTCTTGAACATGCAGCATTTCTAAGAAGTGAGCATAATATTCCCTTTATGGACTAGCCTGTTATTTATATTCTCCTCTTCTTACACTATTAAGCATTTCAAGTATTTGTTAGTACCTAACAATAGTTAGTAAACATAATTTATAGCACATAAGCAAGCAAAATGTTTTATTACAGTCTCAGATGCTAATATTATTCCTTCTACTCACATAGATATTCAAAGTTAGAGCACCTTAGTATTTGCAGTCCCTCTAATAGAAAGGCAGAGTATGTGTTTCTGTGTGTTTGTGTGCTCTCACGTGGGGGGGGGGGGGTTGCTGGATGCATAACCATGTTCATTAAATGTTACAACAAAATTCCAAGTGCAATTTTTTTTAATTTCTTTATTGGTTCCCCTTAGTTTTTCAAACCTTGTTTATATCATCTTGAAATCACACAACCATAAGAATTTCAGAGCACTGAAAATCTCAGTATTCCCTTTATAACATAACTATCCCATTCCCAATACTTTTATGTGCATGTCTGTGTGTGTGTGTGTGTGTGTGTGTGTGTGTGTGTGTGTGTGTGTGTGTGTGTGTGTGTGTCTGAAACATAATTTATCTGTTGCATACATTTTAAATAAATAAAAGGGCAGGTGAAGACAGATGCAGTGTGATTGTTTGATTTCTTTATTAGATCCACTGGATTTTCATTTTATGAGTATCACATCATGAAATCATTTTTCTAAGAAAGTTTCACAGTACTGACACTCTCAGTACTACATTTACAGCATTGCCATCACATACCACATGTTTGTGGAGTGGAAAGCACACTCTGTCTATAGTGTGTATAATTTATTTTATGACTGCAACAATACTTCTCAACTGTCCAGATTTTCCAGACTGCCCAGATTTTTATTTCATACTTTTGGTCTGTTCATCATAAAATGTGTGTTTTTCTGGCAAATCATGGAGGATTGGAGTCAATAAATAATGACAGACATTTGAGTTTCAAACTTAATATCCTTCGGAAAATATATGATAGTATAACACCTCTTATTCTAGCAAGTTTCTAAGTTTATAAGCTCAGTATTTAAAATATGTGCCTATTCTTGGGCCTTTGTCCCCCCATTATTTTTGGCTTTGACTAGAGGTTGAGAGTTTTGATCAGTATACTAGCAGTGAAATCAGGGCAGCACTGCAATCTGCCACGTTACTGCTTTTCTGCATTTCTATAAATCTCTTCAGAGCAAATTACACCTGCAGTGACATCAGTTCAATACTGGCATATGGGTGTAGCATAGATGTTGGACAGACAAAGAAGAACAGCCACAGGAGATATAATTAGTAAAAAAAACTATTATTTTTAAGAAAACAATAAATAAAACAGAAAAAATGGCACAACCACACTTATAGTGAGACACAAAAAGACTTAAAACAGCATATTCCATTTTTCAGGTTTGGACATGATCTTCAGACCTTCACACAGATTTGCCCTCTAGAGTTAACTCAGAAACCACACCAGTGTTGCCTTTGCAACCATTTTATTCATAAGAAAATCAACCAAGGAGTAAACAGTGCTAAAAACCAATAACTGGTTGGACACAAATCAGTTATAGGCATGTTGTAACTATACCTGCTGGTTGTCATTACAAGCCCTGTTCTGGCTACCAGTCAGTGTCTGGCTGTGTAACCCAAAGCCTTCTCGGTTGTGTCACAATAACCAAGAACTTAGGGCTTAACTTTCAGCCTATACATAAATTGCCTTAAACGTAGCTTCTTTGATCATTCTGTACTGTCAATCAAGAAGTTGCTGAGTGTAATGGGGGACCACAAGGGGGGTAAGCTGTGGGATGACTGACCTTAATGGAGGGGAAGAGGGAGGGTTTCTCTAAGCTGGCCACTGGAATGGAGTTGTTCACTGCAAAGGTCTTATTAAGGCCTCAGAGCTCCAACCCTGACCTCCTTGCTCATGAACAGCCGACCCTGTCAGTAACACACATTTGTCTTCTAGAAATGAGTCAGAAAAAACATCAGTGTTGCCTTTGCAATCATTGTATTCATACAAAAACCAGCCAAAGAGTAAAAGTGCCCAAAATGAACAAGGGCATGAACATCAATCAGTTATAAACGCACTGAATCTATACATGCCAACTGGGGTTAACAGGCCCATTATGGCTACCAGTTAGAGTCCAGATGCATAAACTCAAATCTCCTCAGATGTATCATAATAACCAATAATTCAGGGTTTAACTCTCAGCCCATACATAAACTGACTTCAACCAAGCCTCTTTGGTAATCCCAACATGTCAATCCATCAAAAGGTCACTGAAGTATAATGGGGGATCACAAGGGGAGTAAGCCATGTGAGGCAACCACCCACTGACAAGCCTATGGCAGTTGTTTCCCCATAATAAGGCCTCCAAGTAATGAATATTCCCAAAAATAAGTATATCAGATTTAACTAAACCAACAACTGAACATAAACTGACTATGCAAAAATAATCCTTTACAGACTGAATTGTAAATTGAGCAAGTCCCGGTCCAGTTCATTCAAATAGATTCCAACTGGAGAATAAAAGTCTTAGTTTGCCTATGCTATATCTCTGTGCTATATACTTTGAAAACAATTTTCTTGGGGCAGTCTAACCATTCAGTAGGTAATTGAAGGACCTAGACACATCCAATGTTGAACTTCATATGCCATCCTTAAAGTGAAACCTGGGTAGAATAAAACAACATCTGGATGGGGAGTATACAACCTGTGAAGTTCAGACAAAATTCTAGCTACCAAGTTATTCTTTGGAATCATGCTTAAGTCATTACCCCCAAGTTAGATGATCAAGGTGACTGCCAACTTTGAATTCATTGTTAGCTGATGCCAAGATATCCCAGAGTTGGAACCCATATGAGTCTGGAAAGAAAGCCAGCAAATTACTCAGAGGGCCTTGATGGCCATGTCACTGCTTGCCAAACCAATCTTTGGACAAAAAAGTGACCCAAAATCCAAATAACCTTCTTCCTTATAAAGTAAAATAACAAGGTTACAATGTAATGTAAGACAGATAGGCATCAGATAATGACCTCCATGGTATTTTAGCACTTTGGTCGAATATCCCCCTCTTCTGTCAGGTCAGAGGTTTGGCCTATGTGGAATGAATGCAAGGAATATCCATAGGTGGAACTGCCTTGGTATATTGGTTCTTTCTTCAAGGTTGTATTCCCTTCTTTTAGTGTAATAGGGTGGCCTGACTTAATTCAAAAAATGGGGTGTGATGATGAGATGTTGAGTATCAGCCTGTGCAGTGGAGTGTCCAATGGACTGGGCAAATGATATGCGACCTATCCTCAACCAGCTGAATTTGCTGTCCCTTGACAAAGTGGCCTGTTTTGGACTTCCCTAACCATATTAAAACTAGGCCCTTCAACATTGTACCAACACAATGAATAAAGCAGCTCATTGGCTCTAAAAGCACCTGCATGCAACCAGGTAAACAAGGTGGCCCAGAGGACAAATGAGTAAAAATCAGCAGCTGAATAATAAAGCCCCTTAATAAATTCAACAACAGATTATCCTTTAGGACACAATGACCCATGCATGAATAGAGGTCGCATCAACCACACTCAGGCTATAGACCCTGTTCCTCCAATATTATATGTAGCATGCTAACTGATTTGCAATGTTTTTAGAATCCTACTGTTATTGCTACATGTAATTGCTAGATTGTAACTGCATTATCTGCCCTATTTAAATGAAACTATCCATGCTATCTCTATTTTTCAGTGAACCTCATTATATGTTGAATAGAGACCTATTTTACCTTGTGTTTGGCCTAGTATTGTGTATTATGCTACCTAATAACTGTGCTTAACATTCTACGTATTTAACCCCTTTGTCTCTCTCTCTCTCTCTCTCCCTTTATGCAACCAGTTGCCTTGCCTGTTCGTAAGGCACTAACATTGTGGAACTGCCCTGTCCTGTTGGCCAGCTACCTCATCCCATGTCATAACAGCCGTCTTCACCCTAAACTAAGGAAGTGATTCATATCTCGCCCTGAGAAATAACCCCGCAAGGACAATAAAAAGGAAGATAGTATGTGTTTTATAACTTCTGTCAATAAAAGCTGCACTGTATAAACTTTTGTAGGTTTTAAAGTACACCTTCCTGCTAGGGAGACCAACAGCCATAATCTTCTGATTTCACTTCTTACACCACCTTCCCTCCTACACCACTATAAATACTTAGTATCCCTTAGGTCTTCCTCTATTTCCAAGACCAGCTACCTCCTAAAGGAATCTATTGTAGCTATACAGCCTTTGGCCACTAAGTGGCACCCTATCCTAGATCTAGCATTCTGTCTACATATACATCATACACGAATATAGCACTCCTTGCTTGTAAAGTCATAGTCCCACTTCATTCCTCTATCACCTTCCTCTGTACCAACTCAGCTACCCTCCCCCTATCCCTACTATCAAGGCTAACATCTTCTACCCTTTTCCACCTTCACTTACCTTAACCTGAGCTCTCCACTGATTGTTCTCCTAGTGCTCACTACAAGCACTCACTCCTTCTGTAGCTCTACCCGCACCATTCGCCCTGCGGGCTCATTCCGCTCCCCTACCCTGCCCCCAATTTCCACCCACCCCCAGTGCATCTACATTTATACACACTAACCACACCCTCTATCCTTACAATCAATTACATCAACCAACCCCTTAAAGTGCTACAACCCACTTCCTAGTACTCATTATCCAACTACATCCATCCCTGTATACTAACCTACGTATTTCTTCTACTATGCCACCTATCATTACCCTCACACACTTTAATTTCTTACTTCTACTATCAGTACTTCCTCTTTTAGCTGTACCCTACTGTCTTACTTTTTATGAACACCTTAACCACCATCAGTTTCATATCCCCACAAAACAAACCTTGACACCAGCACTTATCATCTCTTATAGCTATAATCAAACATCCCTTCCTCCAAACTATTTATCAGCCAAATTTCATAGACTCACTCATATCACATACCACAGCACCAAAGCTAGAAAGCCTCTGAACCTTATATGTAAAGCTTTACTTTTTAATCTATCAATACAAGTCCACTCCCTAATTGATGGGGACATACACCCAAACCCTGGCCCAAACCATACAACTACCACACAGCCTTCCACATCAACCTCTACTAATGCACATCTGTTCACTAAACCTCCTAACTCTCTCCTAAAAGCTCACCTCAATATTCAAAGCATTAATAATAAAGTTGCCCACCTACATGCCCTCATGGATGTACATTCATTCGACATACTCTGTCTCTCTGAAACATGGCTAAAGCCAACAATACAAGACACAACTGTCATCCCCCCAGGTTATAGTATCCTCAGACTGGACCGTAACTACAAGAAAGGAGGAGGAGAAGCTATTTTATATAAATCTGAATTACAAGTTACTGCCATAAACTCTAAACATCCTCTGACTAGTAATGCCGAAATTCTCATCTCCAAAATTCAACTCAACAAATGTAAATCCATTTACATCATCTGTATCTCCCTTCCCCCAGGCAACAATATTAACACCTTAGAGGCTATCTTAAGTTGGATATCCTCCACCTACCCACAAGAAACCATAATTCTTGGGGACTTTAACATAAACTGGTGGAGTTGCACATCTGATCTGCCTACTACCCATATCAACCTACATGGTTTCAAGCAAACCATTACATCCACCACTAGAACCAACAAACATGATAGCAATGACAGCACCCTAGACTGGATTCTTACAAATAGTCATAACCAATCTTATGAAGCAGGGACACTCCCTGAAGATATAAGTGATCACTCTCTCACCTATTTAATCAGATATAAGACTGACATTCCAAACCCAGCCATTTATAAGAAAATAAGGTCCACCAAACATTTCAACCCTGACAATCTTCATAAAGAACTCAAAGCTTGTGACTCGTCACCCTTGAAAAACCTGCCATTAGATGATGCCGTTCAATACTTCAACACCAAATTTTTAACCATACTGGATTGTCATGCCCCAACACGAACGATACGAACTAGGGCCAAACCAGCCCCCTGGCTCTCCAAAACTACCAAACAAAAAATCCTCCAGAGAAACAAACTCTGGGCTATCTGGCGTACAACCAAAAACCCAACAGATCAAATTAAGTTCCAACAACTAAGAAATGAAACTAAAAAAGCAATATTGTCAGATAAAAGAAACTTTTACTGCCAGCTCCAACAAACCCACCAAAATAAACCTCACAAATTCTGGTCCGGCATAAATAAACTATCGCACCCAGGTCGCACTATTACTCCCACCCCCTCAGGTTCCAATCTCAACAGCCCTATCCAAATTGCCAATTCCTTTAACACTTTCTTCACAGACACCATTCAATCTTTAGCCAAAGTTATCTCCTGACACTACATCTGCTGCTAACTCCATCCCTAACAACCCCCTATTATTTCAATTCAAACCAGTTCCAGCATCCTTTATCTGCACCCTCATTCAGAAACTGAAACCCACAACCCTTGCTGCAGATCTACTACCTGCAGAATACCTACAAAAACCCTCCAAAGCCATAGCCTACCCCATATCCATTCTCATTAACAGAACTATTTCAGAAGGTACTATTCCATCAATCTGGAAAATCTCACATATCATCCCCCTACACAAAGGTGGGAATTCCAAAGAGCTTTCTAACTACATGCCTATAGCAATTCTATCCCCACTAGCACAAATCATGGAGAAGTGCATTCACAAACAACTATTAAACCACCTACTAGAAAACAACCTACTGGCTACCTGCCAACATGGTTTCAGACCATTTCATAGCACCTCTTCTGCTCTCTTATCCTTCACTGACTGCATTAATAAATATCGTAATAATAATAATACTCTATCCTCAGCCCTCTTCATTGATCTTTCAAAAGCCTTTGACATGGTTAATCACCAACTACTCATAAACACACTAAGAAACTTCTCACTGGATCCACTTGCCATACAATGGTTCCAGTCTTATTTAAATAACAGGCAACAGGCTGTATTATGGGAGAATAACCTATCTTCCCATCTCCCAATTACCCTTGGCATTTCTCAAGGCTCCATATTGGGTCCTCTCCTCTTTTCTATTTTTACTAATAACTTACACTCTGTATTACCTCAAGCTACCTGTATTCAATATGCAGATGATTCAACACATATGTTCAGCCTCTTCGCTATCACAGCTTCAATCCCTAACCCAAGATGTGTTTAGCACAGTTGAAAACTGGCTTCTTCACCGCTGTCTCATCCTCAACCCAAACAAAACAAAAATGCTACTATTTACTCCCACACGCAGAGCCACTCCACTGCATTTCACTGTTACATCTAGCAACAGTACTATAATTACTCCTGATTCCACCACAAAACTACTTGGAGTACTAATTGATAACAACCTCACCGTTGAACCCCACATTAACAACACTATAAAAACAGTAAACAAGAAACTAGGTTCCCTCTACAGGATCAAACCATTTCTAACTCCACTAGCCAGGACCACCATTGCCCATACCCACTTAATCTCAACCCTACTATATGCTTGCCCTATCTACACAAGACTATGCAAAAGCAATCTGAACAAGCTAGCCAGTTCATACAACAACATTGCTAGATTTGCAACTAGTTCCACCTATAGAACCCATCATTGCAATAATCTGAATCAACTAGGATGGTTAGAATTGTCAGATCTTATTCTGTTTAACCAACTAACTATTGCCCATAAGATACTGCATCATCCTACAAATATTCCTATACTTACTAACTTAATCTCCCCCTACTTTAACCTGAAGACCCTGCACTCATCTAATAAAATACTGGTAAACACAAGTAAAACCAATAATCTAGCTGGATACTCTCTGTTCTCTAACACAGTGGGCAAAATCTGGAACTCCCTCCCAAATGACCTAACCTCCCTACCCTCAACTACCTTATTTAAAACCAAACTCAAGCCATACCTTAAATCCCAATGGCTGTGTCCCTGTATTAACCCAGACTAACTAACTCCCTTGTCACTGGACACTAATCTCCTCATCCACTTTAACTCAATGATCTTTTATTAACAATATAGTATGTTAACTCTTTTAGTGTAATATTGACCTATTTCACATACCTCATATATTATTGTCAGTATATCTATACCCAATTTGCAAGTAAGATTGTGTTTCTTAATTACTCAGAAGCTAAAAATGTAATTTACTTATATGTACTTGACATTGTCATTATTGACTTTTATCCCTTGCTAATAGGCTTTAAAGTAATGCAGTGTACTATTTGTACTTGCCAAATCATGGTAATGTACCTATGAATTTGTATTTTGTTTTTTCTTTTCTAATGTGTAGAGCTTTTCTCCCCGGGCCTCCATTGAAAATGGACATAAATCCAGTTGGACCAGCCCGGTCAACAAATGTAAAATAAAATAATAAATAAATTTGTCCCAAAATGTGTAGGCCAATGGACTTCCTTGGATCCTGGACATTTCCGGTAATTTCAAAACCCTTCAAAAACCCACTGGTAATCCATTGACTGGAAAAAGTGGGAAGCTCCAACAACTGAACAAGCCAACCTAAGGCTGCTAGGTGTATACATCACATGCATCATTCAACAAGCATCTATATGTTATAAACTGTAAAAATAGTGGAGGATCCCAGTGCCTGAGAAGTTGTGATAATTTGCTGTAGAAAGACTGAAGGCATTTAAGGATAAGAAACAAGCCCCTTTGGTATTTTGAGCCTAAGACTTGGATAAAAGTGTCATGGCTACTCTTCACCAATGATCCAAACTTTTGGAGGAATGGGTGTCCTCAAGGGAGCTGCATCTGGAGCCAGGTGGTGGAACTGAGAAACCTGAAATCGGCTATGCATTTATTTCTTCCTGGTAATGATGGCTTGAGAAGCTCAAATTAGGCTGGAAACTCAGCAGGACTAGTAGTCTAATCATTGAATGAACCAACCTACATCTAGATGACCTGTCGTTAAGGGCTTGAACTACTGCCAAGTTGTCAGAGTACAAAGTAACCCCTCCTGTTAGAAAAATGTTCTGTCCAAATCAAAGTAACAACCCACATGGGAGAAACTTCTAAAAAGATGATATATTTTGCCCTTTCATTGGGCCATGAGGCAGGCCATCTTGTTGTAAACCAACTCATGTGAAAATAGCCATGAATGCCTGTGCCTGTTACTGTATTGGTGAACAGATGCAACTCAATGGAGGAAACCCAAGGGCTTTGTCAAAATAACACCACTGTATTTGTGCAAGAAGATGTTCCAAAGCCAGAGGTCCTCCTTGAATCTGCTGGTAATTCTCACCTTGTGGTGTTTAAGTTTTATGGCCTTCAGTAGGTTAGATAAGGATCTGAGAAAGGTCCTCTCAGGGGCAATAGTTCTGCAATCAAGTTTTGGTAACTCTTGCAGTTGCATGACATCCCCAGTACAAACTTTACAAGCTCCCAAAAACTTGCAGATTGGTGAGCTGAGTTGAAGCAGATTGTTGGTGGGGAGCCTGAATGTGGAAGATTAAACATCAATAATTAGACCTAGAAACATAATGGCTTGGGTGGGGCCTTCCAGGTTTTGTTAAGCCAAAGGAACTCCTAACACACTACAGAGTTCAATGCAGATTGTCATGCCTTCCTGGGCCCTTGCCATCCCTTTACCTATTATCAGGAAATCATATAGGTAATGAATGGTTGCTTGCCTGGAGGCCTTTTGTTACCAACACCAATGCAATAATGGAACTAAAGGCTTCATAAATGCACAAGCCAGAAAACAATTCATAAGCAAAATGAAATCCCAATAAAGGCCAATCTTCCTCTCTGATGGTAAGAAGGCAGAAAGCAGCCTAAATATCTAATTTGCACAACCATGGGTCTGAGAATTCCTTGAGAGTCTGCACAGCCTAGTCTAAAGATGCATAGTGGGCCATAGATTCCTGTTTGTCAATAAAATCATTAATAGAAAAAACAGCTGGGTGAGAGAGATAATGAATTAAATAGAATTCACCTTGTTTTTTTCTTTGGGAGTAAGCCTATGAGGGAGCTTTATATTTGGACCAAGGAAGATTAGAAAGAGGGCCAATACTCCTAACTAGCTAATGCTTCTCAATTAACTTAAGAGCTTCATGCTCATTACCTTTGAAAGATGAAAGGTCCTGAGCTATTTGGAATTCAAAGGTACAGAAGACCCAATGGCAAAACCTGAAGAAAAAACTTTGACATGACAGGAATCTATGTTCTTATCAGGATAATTGTAAAGTTAAGTGGCGACTTTATCTATTCAGATTGAGGAATGCAATGGCTTGATGACATAGCTGGCTTTGTGAATGATTACCTTTTTTGCCACAGAAAGTTGGCTGTATCTGATGGGGTAAGCCTAGAACTGTTTGGGACCTTTATAATATTAGGTAGTGTTAGGATTTGGGGCAGGTTGATCTGATTTTGATCAGCATCTAACTGCAGGATGACCTTTCCCACAGAAGAAGCATAGATGTGTGAACCTGTAGGTAGGCTAAGAGCATTTCCCATTGTTGAAGGTCAAACAAAATTTGAGCTTCAGCTGGTTCTCAGTTGAAGAGTCATTACTCAAGGAATTAGGCTTGTCTAGTGTAACACTGACCCACCTCAGGGTACTGTTTGATGCCTTTCATTTCCTGAACCTTTTGTTATACCAAGACTAAGCCGCCCCACCATGGATGTGGTCTGCTTCCATGATGGAGAGAAAGTAGACTATAAGTGAGAGGGCTTCATTCAAAGCTTTCCCAGCAAGATTGGTCATGTAATCTACAAAATCAAAAACTCAGCTATCTCAGGTCCTTGCTACTGACATGGCAGTAGCTTTCTTACCAAGAGCAGAGAGGGCTGTAACAAGGCCCTTTGACCCAGAGTTGATAACCACAACTGAATTCCTTCCATGTCAATTAAGTCAAAGCCATCTATGAACTCTCCCTAAATGTCTTTGTCTTTGATGTTGACAGGGACATATGCAGTAATGTGGTATCCTAGAAGTGCAGACTTATATCCATGACCAGCATGGTTAGAAACTGAACTATATTAATGTCTGGATCAATTAACGTAACATCAACAAGAGGAGGGGAAGGGGCATTTGAGGTCTGCATTGTCATACCAGCTGAAACCAGACTTGAACAGGGCATTTGGGGCTCTTGGAGAACACGGGTGAATGTGGACTATCAGGATCCAAAGTCCATCTCTAAAATTATATTGAAAATCCTAGACCTGCCCTTATTAGCCAAGAAATCTAATAATTCTGTCAGGTAATCATAAACCTATTGACTCCTTACAGAGAAGGTTAACCCTAGCCTAACAACTTTGTCTTTAATCTATGATTCTTGAATGATCTTCAGGACTAGTGCTAAGGTGTCTGCAGAGTTATGGATGCCCTTCTTAGTTCTCCCCCCTGGGTTTTTTGGTCAGGGTTTCACCTGACAAAGGCTCTTATTCTCATGATGGATGAAGCCTCTTTTTTTTAAACAAGTTTCTTTCTTGTGTATACTCTGCTTCCAAGTCTAATAAGAGGACCTAGGCTTCATAGGTTAATTGCTGGCGTCTGTCTGTTAAAACTTGTAAGGAGGAGAGTCCTATAATGAAACAGGTGAAAATTTACTAGATTCATAGATATATACATTGTTACTAG
Source organism: Protopterus annectens (assembly GCF_019279795.1). Lineage (NCBI taxonomy): Eukaryota > Metazoa > Chordata > Ceratodontiformes > Protopteridae > Protopterus > Protopterus annectens. Next base: position 995,355,391 of record NC_056725.1, read on the forward strand.
GCTAACCACCATGTGGGCCTGTCTAAGGCTAGCCAAGTTTTCCTAAAAGAGTGATGACATCTTCTATCCAAATAGGACACTGAAGGCCAGACATTTATAAGCTACCTCTGTCCATAAGGCACATGGGTGCCAGGCCTAGAGTAAATTTCCTATTTCCCATTCACTGGTCTAGGCTGTGCTTAAATTGAGAAATAGACAAACTCAGCTTCCCATGGATGGGAAGCCTGTTCCATAGGTGAGGCAGTCTCTGGGACACATATCTATATCTCCAGTATATTCATTTTATGTTACAGACAAAATTCAGGTCCCTACACCTTGTATTTCTGGTACTGTTTGACTTACAAATATGCAGGAAATTCATAATTGTTGATTTTCTGGGTGCCTTGTAAGCCAGGCATAGTTCAACCCTCAGCAATTTGTAAGAGATTGACACTAGGGAAATGGCTTTAAGGCTCCGCATAAGGCAGGTATGCCTTGTATTGTTCTTGTAAGAAACCCCTGGGGTCACTCTAGTTTCTGCATAAGCCTGGTCAGGTACATATTGAAGTAAGCACTGCACTCTATGATTAGTCTGATAAGGCAGAGTACATTGGTATAATGACCTTTTTGGATCTAAATGCCATTCCCTTATTATAATTTGCACAGCATATGAGGATTTCCTCACTACTGTGACCATGTGGTGGTCAAAGGTATGGCTATTGTCTAGTGCATATCCAAATCCCTGATCACTGGGTCAACTCATAAGGGCATATTATCATCATCGTGGTAAGTAGCCCAGATGGTTGACTTTGCAAATGATACAATTATGCATTTCTTAGCATTGAGTTTAAGACCATGGGTTTGGGACCACTTGTTATTCACAGATAGGCCTTCTTGAAGAATGCTAGTGTCTGCAGGGGAGTCAACGAAAACACCCAGCTTGCAATCATCTGCAAACTTAGCCATAAACCTTCAGCATTTGCTTCTTGAGTGGGTCAAGTACCAAGTAGCCCTGAGATACTCAACTAATAACTGGGCTCTTGGTAGGGGTGTCTTCACCTATTTTGACCTTCTGGGTCCTATCAGTGAGCCAGTTGGCTATCTAGCAGGGGATACAAGTGTTTATACCTAATTTAGTGAGCTTGGCTATAATGCCTCAGTGGGGTATTGTATCAAAAGCCTTGGCCAGGTTGAGGTAAGCTGTGTGCACAGTCTTTCTCTCATCCATTTTTTTGGTGAGCCTCTCAAAGAAGTCCACCAGATTTAATAACATGACTGTCCTTTAACAAAGCCAAACTGCGATGGGTCCAGTGTTTGTAGGTTATGCATGTCTTTGTTTATCATGTGCATGATGATTTTTTCCATGGCCTTTCTTATAAGGCTGGTCAGACGTACTGACCTGTATTTACCTGGATCAGTGGTTGGACCTCATTTATGTAGGGGAATGACTGTAACAATCTTCCATTCCTAGGGCACAAAACCCATCTGTAGGCTCCAGATGAAAAGTGATTCAAGTGGACCACAGAAATCATGTTTCATGATATTTAGTAAGCATCCAAAGATGTTATCAGGGTCTATTGATGCAATGTTTTTGGCCTTGGAAAGTACATTGATGACCCACCTGTTCCCTGTTAATGATTGGAGGATTGTGGCATGCAAAATTTCCTTTGGGCTACTGGGGGGAGTGGAGGGGGTTGAGCTGAACTTGTCATCCAAAAGGTTGGCAATGGCCTCCAGTTCAGTGTGGGTGATGCCACTTGCAATAAGTTCTGCACATTGTTGTGTATTTCTTCTAAGGTTACAGACATAGCTGTAGAAAGCTTTGTGGTTGTCCTTTGCCTGAGAAGCTATTTGTCTTCAAATTTAGCATTTGAAGTATTAATTAACCCTCTTAGATACCTATTTAGATTGGTCAGGGGGCTTATAGTTTGTATGGCTTTGCTCCTCCTACTTTTGGCCAAGATTTGTTTTTCTTTTTTGTAAAACCAATTGATATTGTGATTCCGTCACTGTAGCCTGTCTTTTGCATTTGTCTTATTCTTAATATGAGTTGGCACAGCAATTTTTAAATAGCTCAGCATATGCTATGGTGTTTACTAAGTTTTGGGGTGCCTGGAATTTAGCCTAGTTATAGCTTAGTAGATGGAGGTTAGTCTTGGAATAGTTCCTCAAGGTTTTTTGGTTTCACTGGGTCCCCAGATTTAATTTTTATTTCAAGCAATACTGCTTTTGGTCAGATCTGAAGATCAAAGACATTGCACTGAGTGAGGAACTTCACTGTCCCACGTTTGTGAGTAGTTCAAGGCATGTTTCTGCCCCTGGTAGAAGAACAGACCAGCTGTTCTAGCATGCTGGTATTAATAAAGTTGAAAAATCACTTGTGCATTAGAAGTGGCGTAGGATTCTCAGTTTATGGAGGGGAAGTTCAGATCCCCTCATGAAGATCATATTGGGTTTAATGCTGAGGGACTCTAGTACATTGAGACAGGTAGTATGGATTTCCTGGGACATGGAAGGAGACCTACAGGTTGCAAGGATATGGTACAATACCTTGTTTATGGTGAGTTGTACATGTCTGAGTTCTAATGGGTCATGCAGTTTAACCTGTTTGGAAGTGATGTTATTTTTAATATTGACTGAGACTCCTACACCTTTAGTTCTGTCCTCTACAGTAGCTGGACTAAAGCTTTGAAAGGTATTATAACCTTGTACTGCCAGGGTACTCCCCATGACTTTAAATCATGTCTCCATTACTACACAGATGTCTACACTCTCCAGGGACAAGAAGGCTAACAGGAACTGGACTTTGTTTGTTAAGATTTCCAGCATTCAGGAGTACCATCTTCAAATATTCCTTCATAGATTCATTTAAGTTGGGATGTTTATCAGTTTGCTATTGCCTAACAAAGGCATTGGGGGGGGGGTGGAAAAGGTCTTTGTCAGTATCTGAAATCCTAGAGGGAGTAAGTGCAGACTATCCCTGTCAAAGCAGCGTGGTCTGTCAACCATGTACCCCGAAGCTGTCAAATATTGTACTCCCTTGGACTGACACCGGTAGCTAAGCTGTTAAAATCAGTCATTTTCTGTTGGTAACATGGCATCATCCTTGGAGAAGTTAGTATACTGCTCAGTGCTAGGCGCATACCTGCCTGAGATACATAATCAGTGAACTCGATCATGTCTTACTTCATGTAGTCAAGGGAGGTATGTCTCAGGTCATTAACACCCACATGGACTATCACAGAGTCATACTGGTACTTGTGGTTTAATGATCTGAGTGCCTGTGTGAGTTGATGGATCCTAGCCCAGGTAAGGCAGCTAACTGTGACTCTCTCCTTACTCAGTCTGGTGAAGGGGACATCAGTGTGCCTCACCATAGAATGACCAATGACCAGGAAATATGGTTGTGCACTGGTTTACTTTAAGGTCTTAACAGTAGAGGTGTTGGATACAGAGTTATTATGTGTAGCTGTGGGTGATGTTTTAATGGAATGTGCGTCTATATTATGTGATCAAAGCTTTAGTTAGTTGAGTAACTAAAGCTCGATCACTAAATATCAAAAAAGAAAAACTGTGAATGGCAGTTTCCACGCAGGGAAACAAAGCCGTAGTCCCACACCACCCACACCCCCCTAACTAGATATATCAACTCTGAGATTGCTCCACATTTTAGAAAGGGCAAAATCTGCATAACAGCCAAACAAATTGTTTCCCTGCATGGAAACTGTCGTTTGCGGTTTTGTATTTTCGACATTTAGTGATCAAGCTTTAGTTACTCAACTAACTAAAGCTTCAATCACGTAATATAGACCCATGGAATGTTTACATGATGGCTGAGGACCTTGTTTTTCATTGTGCTGTGTAGGAGGTATTAGTGTTTTAAGAAGGTTACATATAAGTCCCTCAGTGTAAGTAGTTTTATGTCTAGGGTCTCTACCCTGTGCAGTAAGCATGGTGTAAGCGACGCTGACAACCTCTATAGTATTAGTTTTGGTTGTATGAGAGAGTTTGCTTCCAGCGTTAAAATGCATTTATACCTCTCACATACTTTATCTGTTTTATTAAGAATAAATATTTTATCAAAGTACGTGAAGCAATAATTACAAGGTCCCAGAATATCCATCTCAACCAAATTGATCCCAGAGAGAGTTCAGAAGTGCATATCCATAACTACTGATCTACTAAGGAGGAGTGAGAGAATTTTAAATATTGAATAGGTCACTATCACAAGGGACTTGGTGAGCAATACTCAGCTATGTGCAAACCAGATGCTCTAGTAGTTAAACAAAAACCTGTGTTGACAGTAAGGATATTTTAAGGGAAAACTTATGTTCTGACAGATCAGCATCTACACAGATTAGAAGACAGAATTACTCTGAGAGATATCGGCATCCCTACAGATCACAACTAGGCATCACATTGACAGCAACAGTTCTAACTAAAGATGGACAAGAGGTAAAAAAAGTACAGATATTCAACACAGAAAAAAAAACAATGGGAAAAGCAATTGCTTGCTCGTAGGTTATGAGCCAAGTGTTGTGCAACTAAAATACTTATATACCACAGAAGACTTGGGACAAATAAAAAAAATACAAACAACGTCCTGTGGCTAATCAAAAACAGAACATTCTTCTTTCATTTACATAATCAATGGCCAGAAAATGACTCAGACCCCCTCTACTCTCACTAAAGTGGAACCAAAACAGTTCTAACTAAAGATTATACAAAGGTCAGAAAGTGAAGATATTCAAGTCAGAAACATAATTAATGCAGCTATGACAAAAACAATGCAAAAAACAAGTGCTGGAAACAGTGGATAACGTAATGTAAGTCTTCGCTTTTGTAGAGGTTAGTAGAAACCAGCAACACTCTTCTTCTCAAGTACTGTGTTCACCAAACTGCACCAAATGCCTCAGAGCTCATAGGTTATGAGCCAAGCATTGTGCAACTGCAATTCTTAAATAGCAGCGGAGACTTGATAAAAAGAACACAAACAAGGTCCTGTGGTCAACCAAAGACAGCACACTGTTCTTTTCTTCTCACAACCTCAGGCCTGAAAATGACGCAGGTCCCTCTACTCTCACTAAAGTGGAACCAAGATAGTTCTAAATAAAGGCTGTAAAAAAGGTTAAAAAGAGCAAATATTCAACACAAAAACAATTAATGTAGCAGAATACAAGAACTGAAACAGTAGATATAGTAATGTCAGTTGTAGCTTTTGTAGAGTTTAGCAGAAACCAGTAACACTCTTCTTCTCAAGTAGTGCGGTCGCCAAATGTCACCAAGCATCTCAGGCAGAGACAGTTAAATTTTAATAGGGTGAAATATACCAAGAACATGTAGAGGCCTGGGAAATCAGACCTCATATGAATAAATGAAGAAAGGGTAAACCCAGATGTCTCCAGAATGTGGGAAAGCAACATACTAATAGGTTCCATATACTGGCCAAGGCTCTTGGCACCCCTATAGTGCCTTTTTAGACGGTGGTTCCAAAGACCAAATTACCACCATAGCAGCTACAAACAAATGCAATCTGAAGGTCATGTTGCTCAATGCTCAAAGTCTAAATCTCATAATGCACTCACTTGAAGCACTCCTTAAAATGGAGAACATCGACATTTGTGCTGTAACAGAGACCTGGTTCAAGGCGGCAGAAAGCACTCCTGCACTACCTGGCTATAACTCATTCCACACCTTTTGGCCCCAGAACTTGGACCCAAGCTTCAAAGGTGGTGGTGTTTCCATATTTATAAAGGATGCACACACCTCCAGACTGGTAGCCCAACATAATTCATCAGAGATACTTCAGGTGCGACTAACATTGGGTAAGACAGCGATTCAGGTCGTAGCCTGCTATAGGTCCCAACCATGTCCCAGAATTCACACTCCACATTCCTAAGCACCCTGGAGAATATTAGGGTCCAACCTAACACTGTCATACTGGGTGACTTCAACTACACCTCCATTAACTGGGAAAGCTACTCATGTTCCAATGCACTTGCCCAATGTTTCCTGAAATTCATTAATTCCAATGCCTTGGACCAGCTCGTTCTTACCCCCACTAGAGGTAGCAGCATCCTTGACGTGGTCATTACTAACATGGGTAACTGTTGCTGTACACCAATAGTCAACTCCTCCCTGGTTAGATTTGACCTCAAACTAATCACCTTGGAAATCCACATCCCTCCCACCCCCTCTGCAAAGGTAACCACCATGAAAATATTCTCCAAAGCTAACTCTGAGCTCCTAAAAACAGAGGTGGCTAACTTTATGGCACCCATGCAAATGGAGAATAGTTGCATGACTGCCAAATCATACACCAATGCACTGTACAAATACGTACACAAATGCATGAATCTCACCATAAACAATAGAACCAAGATGCCCTCCTCCAAAAAAATTAAGCCAATCTGGTGGTCCCCTGCAATAAACAAACTCTACAACAGAAGGAGGAAACTGATATGGAATAAGGTGAAGTCCCAAGACTGGAAAAACTCCCTTATCAGCCTCAACAAAAAGTTGAGATCCCTAATCAAATCCTCTAAAGCTAGCTATGAAAACAGAATTGCAGCAGATAGTAAAGACAACCACAAGGCCTTCTATAGTTATGTAAAGAATTTCCACAGCAACACCCAGATTTGCTCTGAGATACTGCACAATGGTACCTCCTATACTGAGCCAGTAGATATTGCCAATATACTGGCTGACAGATTCAGTGCCAACTTCACCCCTCTCCTCCCCTCCAAAGGACCAATCACAATATCATTAGATTGCCAGGCACCCAGTATTAGTGCTGCACAGGTTAAAACAGCACTGTCCAAGGCCAAGAATACAGCTTCTATGAGACCTGACAATATCCCTGGTTGCATTCTACATGAACTACAGAGTAAAATGGCACCTCACCTGTGTGTCCTGTTCAATCACAGTCTCACCTCAGGCTTTGTCCCTACCGAATGGCACACTGCTACAGTCATCCCTCTTCACAAAGGAGGAGCAACTACAGACCCTGGGAACTATCTCCCCATTAGCCTGATGAGTCTGCTATGCAAAGCTATGGAACGCCTCATCATGGATCTAATAAACAAGGATATAGGGAATCTCCAAAACTTTGGATCCCACACGGTTTGGTTTTGTGAAGGGTAGATCATGTCTGCTCATCCTGGTTGACTTCTTTGAGTCAGTCACCAGAGCTATGGATGAAGGCAAGGTGGTTCATACAGCCTACCTTGATCTAGCTAAGGCCTTTGATACCATCCCCTACTCAGGAATCAGAAAAACTCACTAAGCTAGGCATCAACCCATATATCACTAGGTGGGTTGCAAACTGGCTCACAGATATAACTCACAGTGTGAAAGTAGTTGACTCCAAGTCAGACTGCTGACCAGTCATGAGTGGAGTCCCATAGGGTTTGGTCCTGGGTCCTATCCTGTTTGGTATCTACTTCTATGACGTCTAGGCCAACACGAAGGGACTCTGGCTGACAAAGTTTGCAGACGATTGCAAGTTGGGAGCTATTACTAACTCCCCAAGTGATGTTGACAGCCTACAGAAAGGCCTCACTGAGACCAATGACTGGAGTCAGAACCATGGCCTTAAGCTCAATGCCAAAAAATGTGCTGTCATCCCCTTTGGGAAAAACCTGGTTCCCATGAATTACCACATCGATGGTAGTCCACCGAACACAGAAGGTGCTATAAGAGATCTGCGAACACAGGTTGACAACAACCTCTATTTTGACCACCACATTGCCACTGTGGTCAGAATGTCCTTCCGTGTGGCATATCTCATTACTAAGGTTCATAGGTTCATAGGTTCGTACTAGGCTATCTGCCCTAAGGCATTTATAAGCCTAGCCAGAGTGTATGTGGCTTACACCACCCCTTAGGATGAGAATACTACGCCCTTTTAGGGTTTAGTTTACTATGCCTCTGTCTAGTAGTGACACAGAGATGATCCCCGGGGTAAACCTACGATCTCCCATCCACTCGTCGAGATTTCTCTTGAATAGAGTCAGTGAGGTGCTCTGCCTAACTTGGACTGGGATTCTGTTCCAGAGTGTAGGGAGCCTCTGGGTTATGAATCTGTCCCTCCAGCACATCCTGTTTATTTCTGTGTTGAGGTTTAAGTCACTTGTTCTCATGGCTCTGATGGATTTGGATTTTCTGAGGTGGAGCATGTTCATTAATTCAGGATTGGACATGGCCTTGTACGTCAGGCACAGATCACCTCTGAGTAGGCAGTATGCGACTCAACAGAGCTGGAGTTTTTTCAGTCGGGCAGCATATGACATATGTTTAAGACCCTTTATCCTCTTGGTGAGGAACTGTTGGGGTCTTTCCAACTGCTGCAGGTGTCGGGTGAGATACATCCCAAATGGGGCATTGTACTCAATCATTGGCCTGATAAGAGAAGAGTACAGGGGCACAATGACCTCTCTTGATCTAGATGTGAAACCCTTCATGATAAGGTGGGCAATATAGAAGGTCTTCCTAACCACTTTGGCAATGTGAGTGTCAAATGAGAGGTTACTGTCAACCTGGGTCCCCAGTTCCCTGATTACCTCTTCCGTACTTAATGGATTACCGCCTATGCGGTAATTTGTCGGTACCTTGTTTTTCCCAAAGGGTATGACTATACATTTTTTGGCGTTCAGCTTAAGGCCATGGCTCTGGCACCAATTATCCATTTCTATGAGGCCTCTCTGAAGGATGTTTGTGTCCGCTGGAGTATCAATTATGGCGCCCAGTTTGCAGTCATCTGCGAACTTTGTCAGCCACAATCCTCCTATGTTTGCCTGTACCTCGGAAAAATAAATGCCGAACAAGAGGGGTCCCAGGACTGAGCCCTGTGGGACACCGCTTGTGACTGGCTTAGAGTCTGACATAGCTCCAGCAACTCTGACCCTGTGGGTTCTGTCCTTGAGCCAGTTTGCAACCCATCTTGTGACATATGGGTTTACATTTAAGCTGGTGAGTTTGTCTATGATGCCCGAGTGGGGTATTGTGTCAAAGGCTTTTGCAAGGTCAAGGTAGGCTGTGTGAACTGCCTTACCCTCATCAATGGCCTTAGTGACTGTTTCAAAAAAGTCGACCAAGTTCAAAAGGCAGGATCTGCCCTTGACAAAGCCAAATTGGGTAGGATCCAATGTCTGTAGGTCCCCAATGTCTTTGTTTATGAGTTCCATAATGATCCTCTCCATAGCTTTGCAGACCAGGCTCATCAAGCTTATGGGGCGGTAATTTCCAGGGTCCGTAGAAGCACCGCCTTTGTGAAGTGGGACCACTGTTGCCGTACGCCACTCTTTGGGTACGTATCCTGTAGTAAGGCTAAGATTAAACAGCAGCCTTATGTGTGGGTTTAGTTCCTCTTGGAGTTCATGTAGCACACAGCCCGGGACACCATTGGGTCCCATTGATGCTGTGTTTTTAGCTTTAGAGAGGGCGACTCTCACCTGGGCATCTGAGATGTTAGGGAGGCTACACTCTGCTGGGATAGTTATTTCTCCTTTTGGGGGGGGGAGGAGAAATTTGCACTGAACCTGTCTGCCAGAATGTTGGCAATGTCAGTGGGTTCAGTGTATTTTGTGTCATTTTGGTCTAACTCTGAGCATATCTGGGAGTTTCCACCCAGGTTTCTAACATAGCTAAAGAAGGCCTTGTGATTGTCTTTTGTGTCTTTTGCGATTTTTCTCTCAAAGTTGGCCTTGGATGATTTTATGAGTGATCGTAGTTTTTTGCTAGTACTGATCAGAGACGCCTTCCCTTTTAGGGAATTTGCTCTGTCATGTAGTATCTTCCTCCTCCTGTTGTAAAGTTTGTTTATGGCTGGGGTCCACCAGACCGGGCGCCTACCTTTGGGGGAATGGGTCTTGGTTTTATTTGGGATTGCATGATCCATGCATTCTTGAAGGTGCCCATAGAAGGCATTTGCAAAGGATTCAGCAGTGTGGGTTGTGGTTTCCACTGGCCCGGGGGCCTTGAAGGATACCACTTCAGTCTTAAGAAGTGTGAAGTTCGCTTTTGAGAAGTTCTTCACTGTGGTCTTTTGTGCAGGGGGTGGGGGCGGGATGTGGATTTCCAGTGAGATTAATTTATGGTCTGATCTTACCAAAGAGGGATATACTTCCGGTGTGGAGAATTTTGTCCCCATGTTTGTGATGATCAGGTCTAGTATATTGTCTCCTCTTGTGGGAATGGTGACTAGTTGTTCCATTGCATTGGAGTTTATGAATTCTAGGAACCTTTGGGCTAGGGTGTTGGAGCTTGAGTAATGTTCCCAGTCTATGTTTGGGTAGTTGAAGTCTCCCAAAATGATGGTATTTGGAGAGACATTCATACTCTCCAGTGTCTTCAGGAAGGCTGTGCGGGGTTCCTGAGTTTGAGAGGGTGGTCTGTAGCATGCTACAAACTGTAAGGCAGATTTGCCTATGGTTAGTTGCACCTGGATAGTCTCCGATGCTTCGTGCGTTGCCACTAACCTGGAGGTGTGGGTATCTTTGATGAAAATGGATACTCCCCCTCCTTTTGTGGTTCGGTCCAAGTTTTGGGGCCGGAAAGCATGATATGAGGTAAAACCTGATAGTGCTGGGGTGCTCTCAGGAGCCTTGAACCAGGTTTCAGTCACTGCACAGACATCGATGTTCTCCATACTGAGGAGGGCTTCGAGGCCATGCATCTTGAGGTTTAGACTTCTGGCATTGAGCAGCATTACCCTTAGTTTTTTTCCACTTGTGTTTTCTAGGGAGGTAGGTTTGTCATTTGAGCCTTGCCTAAAAAGGCACTATGGGGGTGGCAAGAGCCTTGGCCAATATCCGGAAGCCCAGGGTGACAGGTGCAAGCCATCCCTTGTGAAGCAGCGTGGCTTGTCAAGCATGTCATCCCAAGCAGACAGACATTGGATCCCCTTAGAATGACACCAGTAATTAAGCCAATTGTTAAAACTGATCATTTTGTCTTTGTACTGTGGCATCATTCTTGGTGAGGGTAAGATGCTGCTCAGGGTCAGGGTCATACCGGCCTGGGCTACATAATCAGAGAGCTCCTCTATGTCTCTTTTCATGTAGTCCAGGGAGGTACCTCTCAGGTCGTTCACACCGGCATGTACAATGACTGAGTCATATTTGTACTTGCTGTGGAGTGACCTGAGTGCTTGTGTTATGTGGCAGATTCTAGCTCCCGACAGGCAGCTTACTGTGACCTTTTCCTTGTTCAGTCTGGTGAGCGGGGCGTCAGTGTGTCTGACTATGGAGTCACCTATTACAAGTGTGTCTGGCATGTTGTTTGGCCTTAAGGGCTGTGACTGTTTAGCACACTGACTTTGTGAACTATGTGTTGCATGTGCTATGTCTTGAGGTGGTGGTTGCTTGGGTGTCTGCTTTGGAGGCCTCTGTTGTTTTGGTAGATTTTTAATCAGCGCCTCTGAGTATGTTTTTGTATGTTTATGTGTTTGGTTTGCTGTTGTGATAGTTCTATGTGAGACTGGGTTTGTGGTGTGCATGGTTACCTTCTCCTCCTGACTGGTCTTGCCAGTTCTGAATTGAGAGAGCTCAGCCTCCAGTTTGGCTATGTAGTTGCATCTCACGCATATATTTGTATTTGTTGGGAGGAGGAGAGGGTTGTCTGTGTACATGAGGCAATTGTAACATTGCCTCAAGATTCCCAGATTCACCAGCTGAACAGGAGAGGACGCCAGCAACTGACCCTTCGACATGCTAGAAATAGTGAAAAAGATTGCTGTGTAACTGAGTCAGAAAGGACCTATAGGGAGATGTGTACTCAACAGAATTTAGGTGAATGAAGTACTTTCTTTTGTTTAAGAGTGCTTTACCTGTATAAAAATGGTTTAGGAGCAAGTGCTGAGCTTTTCAGATAGAGTATAGGCTGTTTAGATTGCAAGTAGAACAGTTCTAAGGGAAAAATTGAAGAGCAGACTTGGCAGAGCCAGAAAAAGTTTAACCTTGTTTAACCAAGTTTAACCTTGTTTAACTGGTGCTGCGCTATGCTCACGACTGTGCAAAGCCGTGCAAACGCGGATTTTAAGCAGTGAACTACAAAAGAGCTAGGAATGGTCCCAAACAACCAATTACTACAGCTTCTTGTGCTGAGGTGATTTTGCATCCAGGAAGAAAGAGGTCATTTTCTCCCTCTACTCTTCCCTCATTAGGCCAGTCATCGAGTACAATGCCCCATTTGGCATGTATCTCACTAGACACCTGCAACAACTGGAGAGGCTGCAAAAGTACCTCACAAAGAGGATCCTAGGCCTAAAACACTTGTCTTATATGGACAGACTCAGAAAACTCCAACTATTCTCTGTCTCATATCACCTACTTAGAGGCAATCTCTGCTTGACTTACAAAGCCATATCTGACCCATCTCTGTTAGAAATGTTACATCTAAAGAAATCCCAATTCCTCCACACCACATGATCCAGAGACCTCAACCTCATTACCACAATCAACAGAACATGCTGGAGGGACAGGTTCATAACCCAGAGACTGCCCATACTATGGAATAGACTTCCCATACATGTCAAACAGAGTACCTCACTGGCCCGCTTCAAGAGAAATCTTGATGAGTGGATGGGAAATAGAAAATTCTCCCCGGGATAACTCCAGTGGCTTTACTTAACAGAGGCACTGGGAACTAAGGTCAGGTGGCATGATGCCAGGGTAATCCTATGGGCTAGGCTTGTAAAGGCTCCAGGGCCATTAGCCTAGTACACACCTATGAACCTATGAACCTAAGGAACCAGCATGCTGGTCTAACACATGTATATGTACATGTATACACACATAAATGACTTGCCCCTTCTTGTCTAACCTGTCAAATATCCTATCTGACAATACACATCCTGTGTGCAGAACATCATTTCTAGAAAGGCTGTATACTTCTCAACTGTTCAGATTTTCACAGAATGTCCAGATGTTTGCCTCATATATTTGCTGTATTCCTCATAACACTTGGTTTTCTAGCAGCTCATTGAAGACTGAAGCCACTAAATAATGCCATACATTAGTTCCAGACTTCATATCCATCTGAAAATTTGAACTAACATAAACCATTTTATTGTAGCATCTATCAAAGTTTATAAGAGCAATATTTAAAAGTAGCCCTAATTTATCCCTCTATCCCCCCATTATGTTTGGCTTTGTCCAGATTTCTTGTGATTGACAGATATGAAAGCCTGTGTATCTGAATTCATTATATTCAATATTTTATATTGTGTTATAAGCATAACTGATATGATCATGCGTAAAATATTGTAGAAAATAATGAAAAGTGACAGCTAGCCTTCGATGGGAAGCTAACACAGAGGAAGTTCAGAAATGCACTAATACTAACATTACTATAAGGTAAATAAAGAAGTGACAGATCAGAAGGACCACTCCTTGGATTCTCATTATGTCAAGGGAACAAACAAGCAGAGAGATGATTCTGGGTGTCCCACTGCTATGTACTTCCAGAACACTGAATACTGATGTTGTGGAAAGTGCATACCTTCCCTTCTTCATGTAAAATCGCTAAGGGAAAGAAATGTTCCTGATGTGGAAACAGGGATGCACTGCCAGTGCTCAGCATGATAAACCCCCCATTATCTCCTGGAACATATGCTATCCTTAGTTCACAGGGACTGATTTAATTAACATGAGAGGTGTTCATCTACTTCTTCAAAGTTTAACGGCTGACAAACTTGTGGAGGAGTAACAGCCACCTGTAAGTAGAACCAAGGCATACCATCAGGAGGGGATTCATGTACACAATGGCCAAGACATGCAAAGAAACTAACAAAAAAAAAAGCATTCCATTTGAATCAAACCTGCAGCTATCAAGGCTACTATATAATAAGCAATACCAACCACATCACTACTTTTATTTCAGGTTTAAGGGAGACCAAACAAACTTGCTAATAAAGTAAAGCAAATGAACAGCAAAAAAAAATAATAATAACTACTACTAGGCCAGCTAGCAGTTTAAATTAAACAACTTCAAAGCCATAAATATATGTAAAAAAGGGGTATCTATCTAGTTACTGTGAAAGCCTTAGAGCTCCACCCCAGACCTACTCGCCTACAGACATCTCAGTTACAGGTAAGCCACATTGGTATGCTTCCTCAAAATGTCATCTGTACACTGTGTAACAGAATCTGCTGACTGTGACTTAAGAGTTTTCAAACTTGCAGGGCAACTGTAATCACAGATGATCAATTATATTTACTTAGCGTGGTGGTTTTGTTGTCAATAACATCATGCTTTTGTGCATATTGTACTTAAAGCTGCACTTAATTCAGCATGAAAATGTCTTTGTGCTACACTTTTCCTAGTATTACTCAAATAGTTGAACACTACTGTAACTGCTCCCTGTAACTATCTAAGTACACTGAATATATGGCTTCACCCTTATCAGAGTAACTATTCTGACTGCTAGTTTTATTTTTGTTCCAAATTGCTGCAGAATGTAAGTTATTTTACATCTCAGCTACATGAATTCTCTTACCAAATGCTGTACAAGCATATCTGCTCATTGCATTTGGTTGTGCCAGTAAGGCCACTGACTGGAGCAGCATCTTCCATTTCCTACATTTCTTTTTAAGGTTTTGCCAAATATCACCTAAATGCATAAGGCTATACCCCTGAGTATGACAACAAAATGCATGCAGATGTGTACACTGTTCTAAGTTCAGCAACCTAAAAATAACAGACTGCTGTTATATTGCACTCTGCCCCATTATCTTGCTTATCTGCTTTCCTTTAGCCCACATATTTTCTGACCAGTGATTACACTTTCAATCATTAGCAGTTTAGTTTGAAATGAATCCACACCGGCACTCACATAACTACCGTATGTAGTGAGACTATGTAAAGAACATTCTAAACTGTCTGAATGCTTCAAAATATTATTCTAGCTGTGAAACTTATGTATCTTTGTTACATACTCTGGCAAAATGATTATTGCCTCCACAAAGCACAGATTTTTGACTAAAATGCTTTTCATTATGCTTTTTCATGTCTCCAGTTACCCTACTTACATTTTTTATGCCTGCCTATTCATTTCTAAGCAGACACCATCTTGGTTGCCATGCATGCATCTGCTGTTTTATGTATTCATTTATTTATTTATTTAACTATTTCATATTTTTCACAACTTTTATTTTGTGAATTTACAACTCCTTTGGTATGTTTTTGAGTTGAATCTTAGAAAGTTCAGTTACTCTTCCTATCTGTATGTATATATATATATATATATATATATATATATATATATATATATATATATATATATATATATATATATATATATATATATATATATATATATATATATATATATAAAACATATTTAAGTAGAAAATCAGTAGGCTTGTTCTAATTTAAGCATTTATTTACATAATAGTGTGTATCATAACTGGCCACTTCTGATCCTATGCACAATTCCTTCTCTAATCAATGCATTAATCAAGTCATCAAATGCACAGCAAATGAACACATCACATACAATAGAGCCTTCTTTGGCCCACAAATATTTAGAATAAATTATTTAAAGCAAAAAATGTATCGCTCTTTTCCTCTTAAAAAAGTAAAAGTGTTCAATACTTGATGTTTTCCTGACAAGTGGCATGAATGAACATTTCATACTATATTTATTTTTGTTTTTTTTTCAAAAGTTCCCATTTAGTAACATACATCAATTATTGAATCCAGAATTTTTATTTTCATGAAATTTGCACAGTAGCTTCAGAAACGTCGATGGTCATAGTTTAGTATACCACTCTAAGCAAAAATTAAACAAATGCAGCAAAAATGTTTGGTAATTTAGTGAAATGCAGGAATTAAATAAAATGGTGAACACAGGATTCCTGATCTTAAAATGCAAAATAAGAACTGTGTTGTCATGAATTGTCCTGAAAATGTGCAAATGATTTTAATAGCAGAAAGATCATTCCCTCCTCATTATTACTGCTGTCATTCAGTCCTTTGAAATCCAAATTGTGGATGACCCATTAAAAAGTATAAGGCAGTATAAAACTGCAACAAGGCAGGGAAAGTCTAAGCAAACCCCCAAAACAGTTTACAGTGCAAGGTGAGTTGAACTGTAATGCAAAGCCACATGCTCATACTCATATTAACGTGGTGTATACATTGTCAAAGAGGTCAGATGAGGAGAAGTGCACACACTGCACTGTTTACAGTTCATAGCTTTACTGAAGATGACTGAAGCATTTTCTCAAATGACATACTCACTTTAGAAATCTCTGATCCTCTCATAAATCTCTCACCCATATGACACCCTCCCATAACTTCCACAGATACTATCTTTAACTATGTTGTTAAGATTTAGAACTCCTTACCTGTCCCAATTCAATACATCAGCGAACCCAGTCTCTATAAATTCACTGTAAACTAATAGCTCAATATATTTCCACTGTCACTGCTTGTCTCCCCACTGGATAATTTAACTCCACATCTAATGTTATACTTTAACAAATTTATCATTTCTTTTATGATTTCACATAGGACTTCATGCTGTACCTAACTTAGCCACCACTAGCTTTTAACTCAATTTGCTGTTCTTTAGCAACATTATTATTCATGCAACTTTTATGTTAAATACATCTTTATCTGTCTCTCCCATCTCTTTTCTCTAATATTTATCCTCTAACAAAAGTTTACTGTCTTTTTGTTTTTGCACAGACATGATATATATTGTTTTTGAATCTGGTATACACAATGTTCTATTGTCTTTTGTATCATAGGTTCATAGGAGGTTACTAGGCTAGTGGCCCTAGAACCCTTCTAAGCTTAGCCATGTTAATCCTGAGTTGTCTCAATTCTCCTCGGTTAGATGGACAATGGATGTAATTTGCAGAGTGGGTCTACAATAAACACCGACTACCCTGTCCATGAGGGACATAAGTGCCACCTCTGGGGTGAATTTGTAGTCTCCCATCCAATTGTCCAGGTTTCACTTGAATAGGGTCAGTGAGGAGCTCTGCTTCATGTGAATTGGAAGTTAATCCCAGAGTAGCGGCAATCTCTGGGAAATATATCTGTCTCTCCAGCATGTTCTGTTAATGTCACAGGTTAGATTAAGATCCTTGGAGTGAGCAAATCTTGCGCCATTTGTCTTGTCTGTGCAGTATATCTATCAGGGCAGGGTCAGAGACTGCCCTGTAGACCAGGCACAAGTCACCTCTCAGCAACCTGTATGATACAGAGTACAGTGACAGAGCTTTCAGTCTATCCATGTTAGTTATGGTTTGGAGGCCCTGCGTTTTCTTGGTGGAAACCTCTGTGGCTTCTCCAGCTGCTGGAGGTGTCTGGTGAGGTGCATGCAGAAGGGAGCATTGTACTGTATTAATGGTCTGATGAAGGTTGAGTATAATGGAGTTATAACATCCTTAGACCTGGATGCAATGCTATTAATTATGAGATGCACAACAAAGGATTTCTTCACCACTGTGGAAACTTGGTGGTCAAAGTTTGGATTGCTGTCTACCTGTTTTCCCAGACCCCAAACCACTGGGTTTGAATTTAATGAGGTGTTGTCAATATTGTAATTAGCAGGGAATTCTGTTTTGCCAGAGTAAAATAATGCATTTTTTGCATTTAGTTTTAGACTGTGACTTTGGCACCATTCATTTGTCTGTGTTAGCCCCTCCTGTAATATGTTAACATTTGTTGAGGGACTCAGTGATTGCACCCAATTTGCAATCATCAGCGAAGGCCATCTACTTTAGCTGGGATGTCCAAGAAATAGATTCCAAACAGTAAAGGGTCCAGTATTGATCGTTGTGGTACTCCACTGGTAACGAGTCTACTGATAGAGGTGGAGTCACCAACTTTGACAGTATGTCTTCTGTCAGTGAGCCAATTAGCTACCCATCTAGTGACATAAGGGTTAAAGCCCAGCAGGGAGAGTTTCTCAATGATACCTAAGTTGGGGATTGTGTCAAAGCCTTGGCTGTTCCAAGATAAGCTGAATGCACTGTCTTACCTTCATCCAGGGCTTTAGTAACTTTTTAGAAGTCTACTAGATTTAATAAACATGATCTATCCTTAAATAACCCTTGGTGATAAGGTCCATGATGATTCTTTCCATGGCCTTCCAGATGAGGCTGGTTAGACTTATGGGTCTATAGTTCCCAGAGTCAGTTGATGGCACCCCTTTGTGCAAGGGGATTATTGCTATTATTCTCCATTCTGCTGGAACAAAGGCAGTCCTTAGGCTATGGTTAAACAGAATGCCAAGTGGGTTGGCTAGATCCTGTTTTAGATTGCTTAATGACTACAGATATGACGTGATCTCTATCAATACTTGGCAGAGAACTGGTGTTAGGTATGCTTTGGGCTATGGCTGGTGGGGATGGGGGGGTGAAGTTTGCCAAATCTGTCAGCTAGCAGGGTGGCAATATCCTCCGATATAGTATGAGTGGTACCATCTACTACCAGTTTGGCACATGGCTGGGCATTCTCTTTTAGCATCTGGGTGTAGTTAAACCATACCTTATGATTATCCTTAGCTAGGGATGCTATTTTATCTTTGTAATTAGCTTTAGAGGACTTTACAAGACTTCTTATTTGCTTGTTCAAACCACAGAGAGAATTCTTCCTCTGCTGAGTCAGTTCTTACTTGTTCTTAGACATCAGTTTCTTCCTTTTGTTAAGTAACCTGTTTATACTTGAGGTCCACCAGTGTGGCTTGTTTTTTCAGGAGGACCTGTTTTTTATACCAGGCATTTGTGTACTCTTCTGCATAGGAGTCATTGTTGTCTGTGACTGCGGGTGGTATGAAACCTTTTATACCATCACTTAGTAGGCTGTAGTTTTCTTTGGAAAAGTTTTTTTAGTTTTTTTTTTTGCTCTTGTGGTGGTAACAGGTTGAATAGTTACTGTGAACAAAACTGATTTATGGTCCAACCTTACAAGGGAAGGCATAACAAAGATGGGAGTGCAGTGACCTTTCATGTTGGTGAGTACTATGTCTAGGACATTTAAGCTCCTTGTGGGGGTGCAAACTATTTGTTCCAGAGCATTTGTATTGACAAAGTCCAGGAACCTCTGGGTGAGCATGTTCATGCTTATATATGTCACCCAGTTGATGGAAGAATAGCTGAAGTCTCCCATGACTGAGGTGTTGGGCTGTATGGTGAGTGACTCCAATACGTACAGGTAGGTGATGTGTTTTTCTTGGTTCATGGTGGGGGCCTATAAAAAGCAATGATGTGGTAAGGTATTTTACCTATAGTTAATTGGACATGGAGTAGTTTAAGAGAGTCATACTGTTTGACCAGTCTTGAGGTGTACTTGACTTTAATGAAGATGGATGCACCTCCATGCTCATTTTGAGGTCTTAACCTGTGGAAGGCAGTGTAGCCTTGCATGGCTGGGTTGCTCTCCACAGCCTTGAACCATGACTCAGTGACATAATTATTTTGTTGCATAACTCTTTTCTCATTAGGGTTTACTGTTTTTTTTTCTCTGTTAAAATGTCTGAGAAACATTCTGAGAAACCTACATGTTTCGAGAAGTGCACTTCTTGTGGGCATAATATCTCTAACTCTGTTACCCACAAGAAGTGCATGTATAGTCTGGGAGCTGATCATCTCAACTTTTCTTGTGACATTTGTGCCATGTTCAACCCTAGGGTGCTGTCTGATAGACAAAACAAATTAATATTAAAAGCCTTAATTGCAGCTTTTCTAGGGTTCACACCCCCTACAAAGTGTCTCAGGTATCCTCGGAGTCTACAAAACAACCTCTGCAAAAATCTTGGAGAGCTCCTTCTGAACCTTCGGAAAAGAGCAGAAAGGTTTCTGATCGAACCTCTTCAGATCTGAAGTCTTTGGAGCTGCTCTCAGATCCCCAGACATCTTCATATCTGACTAGCTCAGTCCTTTCTATGAGCTCTCCTGTACCGTCCACCTCCTTCTCAGATCCTAAACCTTCAGATCCAACCAGCAGAGGTCATATGCCTTTATACATTTTAAAGCTTGTCTCTCTGACCTTACCTACTCAGTTGTTCCAGACACACAAAAAGCATTCAAGACCAATGTCCATGCCAGCAACCAAGTCTTCAAGGAGCTTGACAGAGGTAGACATGGGTAGGATGATGCGGAGATTTCTCTGGGCTCAGATCCAGATGGGGGTTCTGCTAGTTTTGTCCCCTTATGGATCCATGACTGCTTCTGCCAAACCCCTGCACTTTCCTTCTGTGATCCTGTCTATGGTTTTGGAGTCCCAGGATGTGAGACCCTTGAGAGGTTCAGCATCAAAACCAAGGAAGCACCCCTCCACAACTCCAACAGTGTCCCTGACTTGTTCTGCTCTGATACCCTCAGATCAGAGGAGGTCTCAGACCTGAGAGGCTGGCACCAGGTCCAAGGGGTTGGGTTTGACTCCCACTTTGTCATATCCATGCCTGCCTCTTGGAGCCTCAGCCCTGGACAGCTCAGATCCAATACTCCCTGTATGGCTCAGATCCAAGTGTGACAAACGAAAATGCTGCCAGCCCAGCTAGCTGGAAATTTGTAAATAATTAATATGTCACTTGAAAATATTAATATGTTTTATATAGAAATGTGACCCTGCCAGCCCTGCTATCTGGAATTTTTTAAATAATCATATGTTTGTTTGTTTGTGTCTTTTGGCTTTTCCAGGTTAGGGGTCGCCACAGCGGAACTCCGGTCCGCTAATGATTGGCAGTCATTTGTGAATATTAATATGATCAATAGGCTTGTCTTACGAATGTAAGAGAACTATATGTTATGTGGATATTAAACTACTGGTGCAGAAGTATGTGTTAAATTGTATGTTATGTACTGAACACAACCACAGTGTATCCTACTGGAAAATAATAGAAATGTACATACCTGAGCAAATGTATGTTTTGATGGTATAGTTGGAACATACAGAGTTAACTTGCAAAATGTCAGGAAAATAAGTTAAAAGTGTTTTATGATGTGCTATAAAAAAGTTAGTTTCAGTGTAGCAAGCAGACACAATGTCTAAAGCTAGAAGTTTTCCTGTTGTCTGGAAACAGAAATAAATACTAGGCTTCAAATGTAAAAGTGTTAATTGTTTTACGACTTCCAGTTCTAGGCAAACATCTGAGAGATACATATTTTTCACAGAGATATGTTAAATTCTGTTGGTATCTGTTAGCCTGGGAACTGAAGGCAGGTGACAAATAGTGATGTCACCCAGCTAATCCAGCAGTAATGTGTATTATTAATTTAAGAACTAACTCAGAGACTGAGTCTGTACATTTTGTATCTTGTCTTTGGACCTGAAAACATCCATTCAGCACTTCTCATCGGTATTTGCCTTGCTCTGTAAGTAAGATTTAGGTTTAATATTTCTCTTAGAGATGGATAGGAATATAGTAGGATTAGTTTAGATGTTTTCTGTATTTATTTGAGATTGTCCTGCAATGTTTTAAAATATTTCCTGTGATTCTGAACTCTGTAGTCACTGTGTTGAGTTACTGAATACTGTCTTGTTCTTTTATCATGCATTATTAAATATATTTAAACCTTTTAATTGTGGCGGGTTTGTTTAGAGATATTTAAGCTTTTAGATTACTTGCATATGTATTTGGTGACACTGTACAGGCCACTTTTAAATAGCCTTGCAAGTCTTAGTCACACTTACCATTTGGATAATAGTAACATTACATAGTACAATTTGTAAATAGAAACAAACAGCTGAAGGGAGACCACAGAAGGCAAAATTATTGATGAAGTATCAACTAAACGTCAAAATCAGCTTTTTGTACCCATTTTGAACAACCCTTTTTTATGACTAACAGTTTAGTTAATAGCCCAGTATTACTTTCAGATTCACCAACTGATTCTTTAAAAAGAAGTACTGTGGTTTCTTTTATTACAACTTATAATCTTAACAGCAGAGATTGCTTCCTGATTTTGCTTAAAAACTGGGAAATCTTTAAGAATGATAAGAGCGTCTTTGCCTTTGTTGGTGAATGTCCCTCTGTGACTTACAAAAGAGGTAAAAATCTTAAAGCCTTTTTTGAACAACAAGTAAAACCTCCAGTTAGAATAGCTGGCATGTTCAAATGTCAGGCTTGTAAGTATTGCTCGTATGTTACTGAATCTAATAGATTCTGTATTAATAACTTTCAATATTATTTGAAGTTGAGAGTTAATTGCAATTCTAAAATGGTTGTTTATCTAGCTCAATGCCAGTCCTGTTTGGCTTATTATGTATTGAAAACTGAAAGAAGACTTCGTGACCGTATGTACGAGCACTTATATGCTATTAAAAAACAGAAAGTTGAAAATGCGTTGGCAAAACATATAGTCCAGTTCCCTAACCATAGTTTTAAATTTATTATAATAGATCAAGTTCTTCATAATTTTCGGGGTGGTTCTGATTCACTTAGACTTGATGAACTAGAGCTTTTATGGCAGATAAGGTTAAATGCTTATAATTTCCCAGGTTTGAATGAAAGTTGTTCTATTAGTTGTATTTTGAAAATAAAAAGTTTATTAAGATGAATAGGGCATGTTATTATTATGTGTATTTTTTACTTTTTATATATATTATTAGGTTGTTCTTATACATACATATTATATAGATTTAGTATATAAATTCTTATAAACATCTGTTATATATTTTTATAGTAGATTTTATATTTTATTTAGTATTATAAATTACCAATAAGTATATGTATTATATTTTTTGGCAGTACATCCTGGTTATTTAGTACACTGTTTGGTCATATACTTTTTTATTTCACACAATTTTATAAGTTTTGAACATTGTGTGTGAGTGTTATTGTTTAGGTGCCTGTCCATTCTCTGATTATGCTTTTTAGAATAACCTTTTTTTTGATAAGGCTTTTCTGAAAATGTTTCTTTAAAAGCTTATATAAAAAAAATGTATTTTTGATTGCTTTATTGATTGCATTTAATTTATTATGTTTAAATGATGAGGTAATTATTCAATTACTTTGTCCTTATATAAGGTTGAATTTCTGTGTTTTAATTTGTCTGATGAAGTTTGTTTTAGAGTACAAACGAAAAGCGCTTAACAATAAATTCTGTATTTTACTTGATCTACGTGTGCCTTCTGTGGTCTCCCTCCAGCTGTTTGTTTCTATTTCCAGTTTGTGGTTTTGCCGTTTTGAGTTACAAGTTTATTTATGGCGTCTGGAGCTGAGTCCGAGGACAATAGCATGCTTCTTATCAACAACCCTGTAATGCTTAATAGTGGAGTCGACTCGAATGGTCTGGCACCGTTAAAAGTGGTTGAATCTGAGAACTGCAAGCTTAACGTTTTGATTTCGCGCCTTGATGGCTTGATGACGTGCTTGGACAACTTGGAGCATCATTTAGATGTGCCTAGAGGTTCTCATTCACAGCCTTCTAGTTCTAACAGCGCTGATACTGCGTTAAACGCAGTTCTTGTTTCTAGCCAAGGATTATCTCCTAATTCTTCATTTTATGACATCCCTTGCGGGCAGAGGAGTATTCCGGCTCGTGAACCTTGTGGAATTAATCAATTTCAACCGCCATTAAGCTGTAATAACAGCGGAGCGGATCGTGATGATACTGGTACATTTATCCCTGCTTCAAATGGAACAGCAGCAGTTTTATTTCCAAATTCTAATATGTGGCTACCGTTAACAGGTACAGCTTCTGCTAATGTGTCAAAGGACAGTTTTTCTTTTGATATTAATAACTGGATGGCTAGTAACTTTGCCTTTGGGTCTAATACTAAAGAAACATTACAATTTGGTACAGACTTGACCAATGAACACTTGGGTATAGCATTTAGCCTTAAAGAACTTGATAAACTTTCCGTTAAACTAAGGAAAACTCAATTAGAAATTTCTTACTTCCAGGAATGTCTCAAGCATAAAATTGTCCCTAAAGGCTTGAGACATTCACAATTCCCTACAGTGCTTGAAGCTAATTCTGCCTTTCATAAGGATTTATTGGTATTGTTTGACCGTCAGGGACTGGAATTGTTGGAACTAATGTCTAAACATTATGCTCTGTCTGTTACTAAAATCACTAAACTAGTTTGTGAACTTGATGCAAAGATTAAACTTGATGCTGAATTTACCCATTATAAGTATGAATATAATAGGATTTTTACCAGCATCGACCAATATTTAAATAAGCTCAAGGCCAATAAAGTTAAAAAACTGGACAGAGATTTGAAAGCTTACAATGAGGGTACTGCTTACCCCCGACCATCACTAGCACAAGTATGGCAGGGACCAGTTAATTCAGGTTTCTCTAGTGGAGCTAAAGGAAATATTTCATCTAATAAAATGACTTATCATGTTGTTGATGGTGTGGCATCTGACACCATCAATTCAGATGAGTCAGTTCAACCTGTGTCAGGGAATATTGAACTAACACAACATGGCAACAGGACTGGTCATTATAATTTAAGATCTAATGATCCTAATTTTTTAGGAGCAAGACAGAAACAACAAATTGGATACAACAACCAGAAAAAGAAACAGAAGTACAACTAATAAGTGATGCCTGTTTGTCTCCTAATGTGTTAGACTACTCTGATATTATGTTTTCACCTATTTTTAAAGAACCTTTAGAACATGAATGTGTTAGCGTACTATCTAACCCTGTACCAATCTCTGATAGATTTGCTTGTTCAGCTGAAGAGAGTTCTATTTTAAGTCCTGTCAGCCCTACAATATTGTATAATCTGAGTGGCGATTTTAAGGTATATAATTTTTCTTCAGTTGATATCTCTGCAGATTTGGTTGAGTTACTTGCTAAGGGTAATACATATGTTCCACCGTCAAAACTTGATGTTGTTAAAACAATTATTGATTTAAAATTGTTTACTAGGAAACTTAATTTGAATTTAATGATGGGAAATTCAGCTTTAACTAACACCAGTAACTTTAGGATTCCTAGTACATATAATCCACCATTACACCCTTTATTACAAATTTTCGAGCTTGTGTGTGAGCTTGATATTCGTAATCAAGCCCAGATTGGGCATTCTAAGGGTTCTTACAGTAACAGTTATTCGAAGGAAAGGGACTGTCTTGAATTTATTCAGTTAAATGACATCAGGCTTTGCAAGCCCGATAAGGGAGGTGGGGTAGTCATTTTTGATAATTGTGACTATAACAATAGGATTCTTGAAGTTTTGCATTCACTTTCATATGTTGAGAGCTCACTGTCTGAAACCAACAAAGCTTATGCAACAATTAAGAATGTTATAGAAGACATGTTTATTGAAGGTAGTATTTCTCAACATATTTACAACTACATGTCTATTTCTTTTCCTAAATTCCCTCGATTTTTTGGTATCTCCAAGATCCACAAAGATCCTATAAATCCACCGATGCGTCCATTAGTCGATGGTAGAGGATCTCCCACCTACCCATGTTCTAAGGTTGTTGACTCTATCCTTCAAAAATATTTGGTTAACTTGAAACAAATTTGTAAGGATCCATGGATGTTTCTTAATAGGATGAACCAATTGCAATTCAACCCTAGGTATAATTTTTTAACCATAGACGTGAAGAATCTTTACACATGTATTCCACATGAAATAGCCTTGGATTGGGTTGCTGAAGTATTAAAGCGTCATGGTTGTACCAAAACAGAAAATAATTTGGTTCACGAACTATTAGATTTAGTTCTAGACCATAATTATTTTACTTTTGAAGAGAATTTCTACCTTCAGAAAGTGGGTGTTGCCATGGGTTCTCCATGTGGGGCAAGTGTAGCAAATATTGTTATGGCCCAATGGGAGCACCTTTTTGTCTTCAATAACTGTGTGTTTTACGATCAGTTTATTTTTTATACCCGATTTCTGGATGACATCTTTATTTTGTTGGATGGTGACAGTTCCCTTTGTGAGTCTGTAGTGGACTACTTCAATTCCACTACTAATTTTTTGACCTTTACATACACCTTTAGTGTAGATTCTATTTCATATTTGGACGTCCTTTTGACCAAAGATTTCTCTTCCCATAAACTTACAGCCTCAATTTTTAGAAAAAATACATATTGTAATTCATTGTTACATTTTTCTAGTTGTCACCCACTTCATCAAAAACGGGCTATTATTAAGGGTCAACTTGTTCGGGCAGCCCGTATAACCACTTTAGATCATGAGTTTAACACTGAGTGTTTGTACATTAGAGGTTTGTTTGTTCATCGTGGCTACCCTGAATACTTGGTAGACGAAATTATTGATGAAGTATCAACTAAACGTCAGAATCAGCTTTTTGTACCCATTTTGAACAACCCTTTTTTTATGACTAACAGTTTAGTTAATAGCCCAGTATTACTTTCAGATTCACCAACTGATTCTTTAAAAAGAAGTACTGTGGTTTCTTTTATTACAACTTATAATCTTAACAGCAGAGATTGCTTCCAGATTTTGCTTAAAAACTGGGAAATCTTTAAGAATGATAAGAGCGTCTTTGCCTTTGTTGGTGAACGTCCCTCTGTGACTTACAAAAGAGGTAAAAATCTTAAAGCCTTTTTTGAACAACAAGTAAAACCTCCAGTTAGAATAGCTGGCATGTTCAAATGTTAGGCTTGTAAGTATTGCTCGTATGTTACTGAATCTAATAGATTCTGTATTAATAACTTTCAATATTATTTGAAGTTGAGAGTTAATTGCAATTCTAAAATGGTTGTTTATCTAGCTCAATGCCAGTCCTGTTTGGCTTATTATGTAGGGAAAACTGAAAGAAGACTTCGTGACCGTATGTACGAGCACTTGTATGCTATTAAAAAACAGAAAGTTGAAAATGCGTTGGCAAAACATATAGTCCAGTTCCCTAACCATAGTTTTAAATTTATTATAATAGATCAAGTTCTTCATAATTTTCGGGGTGGTTCTGATTCACTTAGACTTGATGAACTAGAGCTTTTATGGCAGATAAGGTTAAATGCTTATAATTTCCAAGGTTTGAATGAAAGTTGTTCTATTAGTTGTATTTTGAAAATAAAAAGTTTATTAAGATGAATAGGGCATGTTATTATTATGTGTATTTTTTACTTTTTATATATATTATTAGGTTGTTCTTATACATACATATTATATAGATTTAGTATATAAATTCTTATAAACATCTGTTATATATTTTTATAGTAGATTTTATATTTTATTTAGTAATATAAATTACCAATAAGTATATGTATTATATTTTTTGGCAGTACATCCTGGTTATTTAGTACACTGTTTGATCATATACTTTTTTATTTCACACAATTTTATAAGTTTTGAACATTGTGTGTGAGTGTTATTGTTTAGGTGCCTGTCCATTCTCTGATTATGCTTTTTAGAATAACCTTTTTTTTTGATAAGGCTTTTCTGAAAATGTTTCTTTAAAAGCTTATATAAAAAAGATGTATTTTTGATTGCTTTATTGATTGCATTTAATTTATTATGTTTAAATGATGAGGTAATTATTCAATTACTTTGTCCTTATATAAGGTTGAATTTTTGTGTTTTAATTTGTCTGATGAAGTTTGTTTTAGAGTACAAACGAAAAGCGCTTAACAATAAATTCTGTATTTTACTTGATCTACGTGTGCCTTCTGTGGTCTCCCTCCAGCTGTTTGTTTCTATTTCCAGTTTGTGGTTTTGCCGCTTTGAGTTACATAGTACAATTTGTCACCCTTTGTAAGGGCCTTATAGTAGCTGATAAAGAGTTGGTGGCAGTGATAACTACCTTTTAGTCTGGACAGAAGGGGGCATAGCTAGTAAACCTGTGCCAGCCTTCTCTAGGAGTGTCTGTCTGTATATAAATCATATCTCAATATGTGTGTGTGTCAGCAACTTGGGCAGGACACAAAGCACTGGCTGGAAAGAGAGGGTGCTGAAGGTTTTGGCTTGACCACTCAGCTGAGATCTTAACCCTATAGCTGTGCCAGTGAGGAGTATTTTTGGGGCTCTGGAGAGAGAGGAGTAAACTAGTCCCAGACTGACTGTGATCCCTGTGTTCTCTTAAGGGAAATTGTACTTTACTGTGTGTGTATTTGGCATCCTACCAATGTGCACATCCCTCACTGATGCTAGTGGTGAGGACAGAGGCTCCT
Organism: Protopterus annectens; assembly: GCF_019279795.1. Lineage (NCBI taxonomy): Eukaryota > Metazoa > Chordata > Ceratodontiformes > Protopteridae > Protopterus > Protopterus annectens. The sequence continues at coordinate 995,383,440 of NC_056725.1, forward strand.
TGATTACTGGGCCAGTGCAGGGGTATCACCAAGGACAGCCCAGACCTCCCTTCTTTGCTGGCTTTGGCCCCAAGGAGTGGGATAGAGATTTTCCCAGGCAGAAGAACTGTAAGCTGTTGAAGACTTGGGGGTTGGAGGGTGAGAGAGGCACTTAGTGATCTAAAAAGGGCAATTTTGTAAAACTATTTACTATCACAACATATGTTCACTTGGAGGACATTTTAAGCTTAGCCAATTTCCCTATTGGTGCTTGAATTAACATTCCCTGATTGGTCTTACCTATCCCATGGCTGTTACTTGTATATTCGCCCTAGTGAGAATAAATGTGATCATACTATAAATAATTTGAGGGGACCCATGTAAGGGATGCAGCATTTAGGAACTGCCTCGATCCATTAGTGGCATGAGGGGCAATCCTGGAGTACATTTTCTATTACCCATCCTTAGAGCCAAGCTGCATTTGAATATGGACAAGGAATGAGCTTTGTTTTACTTGAATGGATAGTCTGTTCTGGAACAGTGGTAGCCTCTGTGATATATATCTGTCTCTCCACAACTTTCAGTTTAGATACCTGGACTGAGTATTTCAGATGCCATTTGACTTGTTGATGTTCAGTAGGTCCATCTGTATTAGGTCGGAGGATGCCTTGTGTCCCAGACATGTCACCCCTAAGTACTCTATAGGATACTGAGTATAGCAATAAATCTTTGAGGTGGTCCATGCAAGACCTATTGTTTAGGACTTTTATCCTTTTAGTATGGTATCTCTGTGGGAATTACAATTGTTCCATGGGTCTGGACAGATACATGCCAAAGTGGGCATTAGACAAAATTATGACCTAATGATGGCTTTGTAGAGGAGGACAATAACATCTCTAGATCTAGTCACAATCAATTTGTTTATAAGCTGTGCAATATAAAAAGACTTTCTTATGACTCTGGGCACATATTGGTCAAAAGTTTAGTCACTGTACACACAAATTCCCAAATGCCAAACAACTGGGTCAGTTCTCAGGGGGCATTGTCAATTTGTCAATTCCCTGGAGTAGATGACTTCCCAAAAGATATGATAATGTATTTCTTGGAGTTTAGTTTCAATTAATGATTCTAGCACCAGTTATTGTTTGGGACAAACCTTCCTGCATGACGGTTAAGTCATTTGGGGATTCAATAACTGCTCCTAGCTTGCAGTTATCTCAAACTTTGTCAGCCAAAGCCCTTTGGTATTTCCTTTTACTTTTGAGATGTATATGCTAAAAAGAAAAGGGGGGGAATCCATTGGTGACTGGTCTTTTCCCTTATTTTGATCTCCTTCATCCTGTGAGCAAGCATACATGTATGCATTCTTTGATTCACCTTCCTGATTGTATTAACCTGATTGTATTAAATTATATTCCTTGTATAATACAGCGCCACTTGTTAAAATGTTTTGTAAATTTGTAGTTTGGAAGAGTCTTCTAGTAAGCAATGAAACAAAATGTATGAACGAATAATGACAACAAACCTACCCATTTCAGAAAAGTTCAACCATAAAAGGCTACTCTATCTGTCATTACAATCCACTAATATCAGTAAATTTGCAAAATCTCTGCAGAAGTCATCTAAATAATTCCACATTGAATGGATATTTAACTAATAAAGAGGTTGCTGCTAGCAAACAATTTTATATTTCATTGTTTTGTTTATAAATAAAGTGCCTGTTGCCCTTGAAGAATAAATTACCTATGCTACATTAAAAAATGATAAGCTAGTAATTTTACAATGGGGAATGGATGGCAAACTGATAACAGAAACATAATTACTGGGTAATTCCTCCAAAGGAGGACATTCATAGGACTGCAAAATCTACTCCATTTAAAGTACAACACAGTACAGTATCAGCAATCCATCTGTAGAACCCATAGCCTTCTGCATCAAAGGCAATTACACTAGCTGTTGTGCTACTAACAAGTACACTACTTGCTGTGCTACTAACAATGCAAATGACTTAGCATAAGTAGCACTAAACATCTCTTCCCCTGAAGCTTTCAGCTCCTTGTAAAATCTACTTGATACTCAACTAAATCTCTCAACTTTGCAGCACAAGAAATCTGGAAAAAGCCAAAATTTATTGGGGGGGGGGCAAAGGCCCAAAACCAGGGACGCATTTTAAATATTGCTTGTATAGTCTTAGAACGTTGTTAAAATAAAGTGTTATGTGTTACCATATGTTTCCTGAAAGATAGGAAGACTGAAGCTTAAAGGGCTTTCATTCTTTATTGAATTCAGTTCTCATTGATTTGCCAGAAAGCCACAAATTTTAAGAGGGACAGATCAAAAGTATGAGCCAAATATTCTGTGAAAATCTGGACAGTTGAGAGCTATGGACTCAGCTCCCTGAATCACAAGTGTTGATATGGGTGCTGAATTCAGGCTCTTGTTTGAGCCTGAGTAACACTAACCACCAGGTATACCTAACTGGGGCATTTTACACTGCTAAAGTAGGGAAAGGGGAAGGGTACTGGGTTGGAATGGACCCAAAAGCTTTTAGTTGTAAACACACATACACACACACACACACACACACACACACACACACACACACACACACACACACACACACACACACACACACACACACACACACACACACACACACACACACAGGAGCAGCATAACTCCTGCAAATAAAAGAACAAAACTCTCCTTACCGGCATGACTCTGGCTTTGGCAGCACCAACAGAACAGTGGCAGCATAACTTCTGTAACACAGAGCAATAAGAGAACAAGAACAACTAGTTTAGTTAGTTTAACTTCTGTGCACGAAAACTTCACCATTAATTTCTCCTGACTGCTCTTGCAGCTGTAAAAGTGGGGGGGCTCCCGCTGGCTCTATGGTTCCAGTACCCATGTCCCCAGGTCCGTCAGCCTTCCAGGTGGTAGAAGGGGCTTTCTCTTTACATAGAGAACCATCCTCTTTTATCTCAGATCCTACCCACTGCCCCTCATTAGGTCCAAGCTCTGAGCCCATCAGACCTGACCCACAGGGACAGCCAGTTTGGGTCACCCTCCAGACAAGTTCTCCCAGTGGAACTTGCCCCTCTTCCGTTACCTCTCCTGAACACTCCATGGAAGAGGTCTCTTGGAAGAGAATGTTTAAGAGGAGACACATAGACTTACCCATGGAGTCTGTCATGGAAGACACTGATTTTGATGAGGGAGAAGGATCCCCCCTATCTCCACCAGATGACATCCTCAAAATCCTTAAACAGATGGGTGGTTGGTTTTCCCAATCACCGTTTCTTGAGTAATCAGTGTTTCTGGAGGCTTTCTGTACTGGACCTTCTATGTCTTGTAAGACCACCACCCCCCAGTGGATGAACTCATTGACCTGGTTTCTTGTCAGGCTTGGAAGGAACTGGACACTGTCAAGCCTATCCCCAAGCATCCAGACAAGCTTTTAGTTTCCCCTACTAATAGACTCAGCTGGAGCAAAGGAATCCCGGTTGATGATATAGTTGTGGCAGCAGCCACCAAGAAGGAGCTAGCTGAACAATGTTCCTCTTTTCATCCACAGAACAGGGAGTCCAGAGTGATGGACATATTCAGAAAGTGTGTCTATGCCTCTGCTTTGTTCAAGCTATGGTCATTGAACTACCTGGCACACTTTACCCATTTGCCAAGAGAATTGACAAAGAAACATTCAAATACTCTCTCATATTCCATGTCTGCGGAGAATATCAAGATGTCCTACTCTAATGCATCAATGAAGCAGATTTCCCATGCAGTGGAGGGTGCCTCACAAGCTGCCAGTTCAGGCATAACCATCAAGAGGCATGCCTGGATGAGGCTATGCAACTTTGCTGAACCCTTCAAGGTGTCCTTTGCCAATATCTCCTTTGATGTCTCTTCTTTGTTTGAGCCTTTAGTTAAGGATATGCTCACCAACAGCAAACAAGAAGGGAAGACTTTTCTACCATAGGAATCAAGTTCTCTACCCCTCAACATACCTTCTCTAGGAACCAACAAGGTGGTAAGAAGATGTGGTTCTGAAAATCTCAGAGACCTTTCCAGGATTTGCACGGGGATACTTCCTCCAGGGAAAGCGGAGGAAACTTCAATGGACAACATTGCCCTAGAGGCAGAGGGAGTTCACAGAATCAGGTTTTCAGAGATTCCTTCTCTGATAGGCCCTATAGTGCTACTGAAGTGTTGCCCGACTGTCTGCCACTGGAGGCAGTTGGGGCTCAATTCTCTCTGCACCTAGATGCTTGGACAAATATCACAAAAAAAAATCAGGGTCTATATTATGTTATCGAACTTTTAAAAGTTTGAACGTCATATGGTTGACACCATATGATCGAACGTCTAAAAGTTCAAACATTTCAACGGAGATCTCCGTACAGTGCGGAATGGGAAGATTTACATTTCCTGCACTGTAGTGGAATCTCAGAGTTGGTATATTTAAAGAGCGGGGGATGTGGTGTGCAGGAGTGCTTGCCCCCTGCTTAAAACATTCAGGTAGGTTTTTTCTGTGTTTTTTTTTTTTTTTTTTATTATTAGATTTTTGAACTTTTAAAAGTTTGATCATATGGTGTCGAACATATGACGTTCAAACTTTTAAAAGTTTGATCATCTAATATAGATGCAAAAAATCATGGATGCTAAGAAGCATATCCAGAAGTTACTCCATACTATTTTCCCTTTCTCTTCCGCTTCAAAGAAAGAAACTTCCCAACACTCCTCCCAGTCAGATGGAAGATGCAGCTCAGGAAATATGGGAGGTTCTACAAAAAAGAGTAATCCAGGAGGTCCCACTTGAACAGGTAGGATTTGTAACTTACTCCTGCTTCTTTTAAGTACCAAAGACCTAAGACCCTTAGGACCTAAGACCTAAGACCCATTTTCAATCTAAGCAACTTAAATCAATATGTAAAGAAGTCAAAGTTCAAAATGGTTATGATTCAGTCCATCCTGCCTCTGCTGCACAAAGGCCTTTGGATGTGCTCTATACATTTTCAGAATGTGTACTATCTTATCAAAATAGACAGGCAATCTAAGAGGTTCCTTTCAGCTGGGAGTCAATCATTACCAATTCAGAGTTTTGCCCTTTGGATTCATCACAGCCCCCATGGTGTTATCCAAATGCATGGCAGTAGTTGTAGCTCACTTAAAACTCAAAGGATTGCAGGTGTTTCCATATCTCATTGATTGACTCCTCACCACTCCATTTAAGCTTCAATTTATGCAAGCCAGGGATTACTTGGTCCAGCTTTCTAACACCTTAGGCATCTCAACAAACTATGCCAAATTGAATCTAGTCCCAGTAGAAACCCCTGAATTCATTCAGACTCTACTGAATAATGTGACTAAGGTGTCATCCTTACCTCCTCATCACAGCATGTCATTGAGAAAAAAGGTATGGGCCATACCATCTCATCTATTGCATCCAGAAAAACTAATACTATAAGCTCTTGGGTAATGTCAGCTGCCATTCTTCTTCTACCCATAGCAAAATTCTTTATGTGAATCCTTCAATGGACCTTGGCTGTGCCGTAGTTAATTCCTAACCAGCCTCTATAATTTCCCATAAGACTCACTGTGATCTGCAAGTGTCTTGGTCATTGGTGGACCCAGTCCAACAACCTGTTTTGGGGAAGACCATTCACCCTTCCACCCCCAGTTGTCACAGTGACCAAGGACACTTCCCAACTGGGTTGGGGGGGGCATTTCTTGGGGAAGATGGTATAAGGCACGTAGTCCCCCTCTGGAGGCAAAGCTGCATTTCAATGTCTTATAGAAGAGAGAAGTCATTCTAGCTTTGCAAGCATTTTAGGATGTTCTCCCTTCAGGGACAATTGTAATTCTCACAGATAACATGTCAGTAGTCTGGTACATCAACAAACAAGGAGGAAACCACTCTGATCTGCTGTGCAGACAGGCAATGAGGGTTTGAGAATGGCGATCATTTCAGATCTCTTTCTCACTGCAATGCACATCCCAGGGAAAACCAACACACTAGCAGACAGACTCAGCAGGTCCATTCTGGTTCCCCAGCAGTGGTTTCTCAGTCAATCAGTAGCGAACATGATTTTCAGCTGTTGGGGCCAACCTTGCTATAATCTGTTTGCCTTTCTCCTCAACAACAAATCCAGAAAATACTTCACTCTGAACATCCCTCCAGGGGAGTTACCAAGAGATGCTGTCATTTGTGATTGGCCCCTGTGTCTCCTCTGTGCTTACCCTCCTCTTCCTCTGAGTCCCAAGTTCTTGCAGAAACCAAGCAGGCTGAAGAACTCAATCATCCTCATTGCCCCACTTCTGGCCTTGACAGGTTTGGTTCTCCTTCCTTTGTTCTAACTTGAGATATCTTCCATGAATACTGGAGCCCACTAAGGATCTCCTGTCTCATCCTTCAGGAATGCTACATCCAAATCTCCACACCCTGAAGCTAACTGCATGGTTTCTACATGTCCAGTAAAACTCTAATAGTCTAGGCTTGCTTCCCCAGTTTGTAAAATTAACCTGGCCTCCCAGAAGGCTTTTACCAAAAAAGTCTACAGAAACAAATGGAATATGTTATCTATTTGGGTTTTGAATCAGAATATTTACCCCTTTTGAGCACCTACTTCAGCCATTTTTCTTTTTTTATCTACTCTTTTTAAGGAAGAGGCTAGTTTCTTCACTACTGAACTTCAGTTAGCAGCAATTTCCAATTGTCATTCTAGGAGCAATTCGTTTTCACTAGTTACATCCAGATTATGAAAATCCTTCATGAAGGGTGTCTTTCTCCTCAGACCTCCAATAAAGGACTCCTCTCCTCTTTGGGACCTTACTGTAGTCTGTCAGGGTTTAACCCAGAAACCATTTGAACTGGTAGAAACATGCGACATAAAATTTCTTTCCTGAAAAATTATCACTTTAGTAGTAAGCACATCAGTGAAAAGAATTTCTGAGCTTCAGGCTCTTTCAGCTAATCGTCTTTACATTATTTTTCATAAGGACAGGGCGTCTCTATGGATCAATCCTTCCTTTCTTCCTAAGGTAGCGACGGAGAATAATGTTAATCAATCCATACCATAATAATAATAATAATAATTCCAATAATAAGAATACCAGTCTTCTTCCCAAACTTTACAAACAAAGGATAATACATGCTTCATCTCCTTGATGTGTGCAGACAATGAAATTTTTATTTTTGCTAACTGTAAAATATTTGCTAACTGTAAAATAAATATCCTTAACAAAATTAACATAGCCATAATCTACATACCCCCCCCCCCCCGGCAACAACATCACTCTACTTGAAAGTATTCTATCATCTCTCTATTATCTATCTCTCTTCACATATCTTATGAAACTATAGTCTTGGGAAATGTCAACATTAATTGGCTATCCCTATCTTCTGATACTCCAACCTCCTGTATTAATTTACATGGTTTCTCCCAACTAATATCCACTCCTACATTTACTATTAAAGCAACTAATCATGCTTCTCTTCTTGACTGGATACTAGTCTCTCACCCCCTTAAATATCACTTCCCTGAAACACTGCCAGATGCTCTCAGCGATCACTGCCCAGTCAAAGTCCTTAGATTCTCCCCTTATTATAGTAGACCTCATAAGTTCATACCCTGACACAAACTAACCAACTCTGACCCCATTAAATTTAACAACTGTCTCTCAGCTATTAACTGGTCCTTTCTCAGGGAGCTACCCCTCGATGATGCTGTAACTGAATTCAACTCTATATTCCTCAACATTCTACACTGTCGAGCCCCTATAAGAACTGTTAGAGCAAAATCAATCATATTTCCTTGGCTAACACAGGCCACCTGCTCCCTAATGCAAAAACGGGGCAAAGCTTGGAAGCTTTGGACCAAAAATTAACTTCCTGCCTACCTTCAACAATATAAAGAACCTCACAATCTTACTAAAAAATCCACCTATAAAGACAAAATAAATTTCTACAACAAACCCACATCCACACACTTAACCAACCAAGAAGTTTTGGCATGCCGTCAACCATATTCTTCATGCTGGCAATCCCTCTTGCCCTCAACCCTGCCCTAATAGCTCCCCCTCTATCAACTGATACAAAGTTTAACTCCTACTTCATTGACACCATTAGCAAATTAACTATCGAAACTAACTCCTACCCTAAGATCAACCTTCTCTCCAGCCCTACTGCACCCACAAACCTCTCTCTCACCTTTTTTCTCAAAACTGTATCTACTAACTACATCAAAACCCGGCTACTAAAGCTTAAACCTTGCTCGCCTTCCATTGATAGCCTATCCCCTGTCTTTCTCCAAAAAGCAGCCAGCTCACTTGCCCTCCTCATCTCTATTCTCATCAACCATTCCATTACTGAATCTGAAGTACCTGCAATCTGGAAACAATTCTACACTTTACCCATCCACAAGGGAAGTAACTCATCTGAACTTGCCAACTTCAGGCCAATTGCTATCCTATCCCCTCTTTCCAGAATTCTGGAGAAATGCATACACAGTCAAATCCTTCACTTCCTTCTACAAGAGAACCTACTTACCCCTACACAACATGGCTTCCACCCTAAACATAGCACCTCCACTGCCCTCATTTCTTCATGAACACCATATCCCAAGCTAGTGACAAAAACAGACCGGTATCATGCCTATCTATTAATCTCTCCAAGGCTTTCCACACAGTGTCCAATCCCTTTTTTTAAACAAACTCTCTGACCTTAGCCTATCCACCTCCACTATTTCCTGGTTCTTTAGTTGCCTCAGTGATCAACTTCAATCTGTTAAATAGCTTTCTGCAATCTATCCTGCTTTACTTGTAAAAATATGTATTCCTCAAGGATCCTTCCTTGGCCCATTACTGTTTAATATATTTACTAATTTATTGTCTACTTCCTGCCCACAGTCATCACTCATCCAGTACGCAGATGATTCTACAGTTATCACCATAGCAGACACCCTTAATGACTTAAATACCAGGACCCAAATTCCTTCTTAGCTATTGAAAACTGGCTCACCAACAACCAGCTAATACTAAACCCAAAAAAGACTAAACTCCTGCTTTTTATACTCAAATCCATGAATCTTCTTAAATCCTCCATTTCAATCTCATCTTACAATAACATACCTATCACTGTGGAATCGCATACCATGCTACTAGGGGTCATCATTGATGACCATCTTAAATTTGACCAGCACTGCCCTAACAATATTAAGAAAATCCACCAAAAGCTTGGGTTCCTTTACAGAAACAAAAAAATCTTATCTAATAATGCTAAAATCACCCTACCCTACCTTTTCCACACTCTACTTTATGGCTCACATATTTTTACCAACCTTCAAACTACTCTCCTAACAAAACTAGAATCTACCTACAACAAAGTTGCTAAATTCACTGCATACCACTCCTACCAGTCACATCAATGTCTTGATTTTAAAAATTTAAACTAGCTAGAGCTTCCTCACCAACTACTTCTCTCCAAGCTTCAAACAGTATACTCCATCTTGCATCTGCCCTCTTTCTGTCATAGCATTACTAGTCTGGTCCCCCCTACACTGCACTCAGGACCCTCTGTAGCTCTGAACAAAGCTTTCTTTCAATCTACAAACCTAGTTAAAAATTAGGCTACTCCCTAGCTCAATCATGGAATAAACTTCCATTTCATATCCGTAACATCAATCTCCAACATCATTTCAAAATCGATACTAAAACCTATTTGAACAATACATAGATCTGTCAATGTAACCACCCACTTTGAAAGACCTACCCCTACTATCCTCTTCTCTCTCTAATCTTATTTCCGTTCTCTTTCTCCTGTTCCTAGTGCTTCAACTACACATTGCCTTAGGCTTATCAAAATCAGGTTTAATATTCTACCAGAATGACTGTTGCTTATCTAATAAGTGATTGGTCTTGAAATCTATTGATGTAACCTATGTACTTACCACCTAACATGGTTGCATGGACTGAAAGATGCTGTTGTCAGAATGTAATTACTCACTGTGATTCAATTATTAGCTGTTACTATCTTTTTGCATTTCTAGTATTGTTATTTTGTAGTTAGTATTGTTATTGTATAGGTCATACTCAACAGTGGAGCCTTTCTCCCCAGGCCTCCTCTGAAAAAGGGCTCTCACTCAGTCGGACTAACCCGGTCAACAATTGTCAAATAAATAATAAAGAAATAAATTTATCTTCACAGGGCAAAACAAATCAGGAAGTCAAATCAACTGTTTGTGTCTTTTTCTAACTGCTTGAGACAGGCAGCTTCCAAAATTACACTAGCCAAATGGATTACTGATTGCATTAAGTTGGTTTATTCTCAGAAAGAATTAGACTTGCCTAGACCCCCTACAACTCACGCCACTAGATCTAGGAATACTTCATCTCCCCTTGCCTCGAGAACTTCCATTGATGACATTTGTCCTGCGGCCACTTAGTCAAAGCCTTGTTACTTTGTTACACATTACAAACTAGATATTGTTTCCAGAAGCAGATCTTCTTTTGGTTTGACATTGCTCTGGCATTTCCTTTCATGAGGGCCTCCCAAGACATATATAGCTTGGGATTTTGTCCCATCTGGGAGGAAGAATGAAAAGAACATCAGATACAGAAGTTATGTACTTACCATAACTTGACATCTCTGTTGCCCATTTTCATTCGTCCTCACTTTCCTTCCCATCCATTCCCCATCCTTGTCACTCCTAGAAGCATCTGTTTCACTATATTGGAACCTTTCATTTCCAGGTTTGAGCCCCAACTTTTTTCTTTTATCTGTGTCTATCTCTATGTTAATGTGGGAGATTAGGCAGCAAACTTGATCTGAGAGGCTGGAGTTAGAATGAGGCACAGATGTCAGAATCTTCCAAGGTGAGGAGTGCTTCCAGGGAGTGCAGTTTCATATTTCGACCCCTAGCATTAAGCATCAGAACCTTGAGTTTGTCTCGAGTGGATTTTGTTAGATCAGAAATGTTGTTGTTTTGATATTGCCTAAGAAATGCACTATGGGGGGGGGGCAAGTGCCTTTGCCATTATCTGAAAGCCTAGCAGAGACAGGTGCAGACCATCTCTGGCAAAGCAGTGTGGGCTGTCAACCATGTCTTCCCAAGCTGACATATACTGGATCCCACTGAAATGACACTACAAGCTAAGCCAATTATTGAAGTTGATCGATTTTTGTTTATATTGTGGCATCATCCTGGATGAAGATAGAATGCTGCTTATGGCTAGAGTCATACCTGCCTGGGATACATCATCTGAGAGTTCATTCATGTCTCTCTTCATATAATACAGAGGGGTACATCTCAAGTCATTCACCCTAACATGGACTACAACAGAGTCATAATGATACTTGTTGTTCAGTGACTTGAATGCATGTGTGATTTGACGGATACTGGCACCTGACTGGAAGATGACCCTGACCTTCTCCTTGTCCAGCCTGGTGAGAGGAATATCTATGTGTTTCACTATGGAGTCACCTATGACCAAGACATTAGGTTTTGAGGTGTTTTGCCTTAGGGTCTTATTCGCTAAGACACTGGTGTATGCATTATTTGTAGTGGTTTCTATTTGCATAGCAGTGTGTGCAAGTGGTTTAAGTTTGGGAGATCTCTGAAATTTTGGTAGGCTTCAAGGGAATACCTCTGCATATGTGGATTTATGTGTTATGATCTCATGTTGTGTGAGAGGTGAAGTGTGTGTGCTAATAACCCGTTTGATATCTGGTTTGTTGTTACTTGAGAGAATTGATTCCAGTTTCATAGTGGCTGGTTTAGTGCTCAAGTGTATCAATAACAGGCTAGATTCAGCAGGTCTGAATCTAGTCTATGCTATCTAGGTATCAGAACAGTGCAAATCAAGTGCAGAGAAGTGCAAAAGAAATATGTAGAGCCCTTTTATGTGTTTCCCAGCTCTGATAGACCAGCTAAACACCTACTGCCACTAGATGAATAATTCCAGTCCTCCTAAAGTAAAAGCACAGCAAAGGAGTGTCTGGAGTGAAATTTTACCACAAACAAACTTAAGCAATATGAAATGCTACCACAAAAAAGTAAATATATAGATACAGCAGTGTGCTTGAAAAAGCTTATAAAAGTGTAATTATTCAGAAAATGAGCCAAGAGTCACTCAGTTGTATATAATTTATAGTCACTAAAAACAAGATAAGCTGATTAATAATCCCTGCAGCCAATAAATCTACATTCAGAAATCTCAAGTGTTTCCCCAACGTAAACAGACCATGCTACCTCCCAGTGAACTAGATGGAAAATCCACCGATTTCTTTTCAAATAAAAATAATTGTTTGCTAGAGTGTAAAAATACACTACTTCATCCAACAGCTAGCTAGATAATGAAGTCAGATCAAGCAAAACAGACAATGGGAGGCAAAATGCACCTTTTCGATATACACACAAGGAAAAGCAAATAAATAGTTCAGGATATCAACAGCAGTGCAGAAAGATAGGAGCTTATTAAGCTCAATTTACAGTAGGGGTGGGCAGTTTAAAATCACCAGGTTTAAAAAGCAGATCAACAAAGTTGAGGGTGGGTGGGAAATACAGCAGGAAATCACCAGCAGTGCTTTACTTTATGCAGGCTTCAAGTCTTTTCAGACAAAGACAAAGCCCCAGAATTTCATTGAATATTAAAGTATCACTCGAGACAATTTAACCACTGAAAAAAAAAGTGAAATGTGCAGCCTAGATAATTTGTCTACCTGTCACATAGAACAAAAATACCAGAAAGCAAAATGGAGCAGATATCAGAAAGCAGCTCTGTCAGTCACAGACAAAAAATATTGGTTTCCTCACCCAGCAGGAAATCACCAACAGTGCTTTAGTTTATGCAGGCTTCAAATCTTTTCAGACACGTATATACAATTTCCTATTGCTATTCTCCCTTTTTTGTATGTGTGAATACATATGTAAGTGCATATATGTGTGTGTGTGTGTGTGTGTGTGTGTGTGTGTGTGTGTGTGTGTGTGTGTGTGTGTGTGTGTGTGTGTGTATGTGTGTGTGTGTGTGTGTGTGTGTGTGTGTGTGTGTGTGTGTGTGTGTGTGTGTGTGTGAGTGTGTGTGTGTGTGCATGCTACATGAACATTTTTGTAATGTCCCTGCAGCTAGCCTACTTATGAACTTGTATTACTTCCAACTGAATATTTTTGCATGCGTTATAATTTAATTATGTGACAGTCAATGAAAGTTTGTTGAATCATTTTTTTTGGAACTTTTCTCCGGGGCCTCTTTTAAAAAGGGGTTTCCCAAGCATAATGGCTTTCTCAGTAAACAAATTCAAATGAATACATATATAAAATAAAGACTAACATTCACTTCTTCAGACAAATCACTGTCCCGTTAACTGTAACTTTTTTAAAGGAATACTAATCCCTCATACATGCCACTAAGTGTAACACAGATGATCTTTTTTTTTTTTTTTACTTTTTAAAAACAGCTTTATTGAATTCTCATTTATGACATAGGTGAACTTACACTTATATAAAATTAATCAATCTACATTAACCAGATCACATTTGTAAACATTATGGGATATATAACAACATATGTTATTTAAAATCTAAGCAACATTACATGCATTTTTTAATTCCTGCCTTCTCTTAAATCTTATTCCTCCTCCAAAACATTTTCTACACATATTGTTCCCACAGTTTCCATTTTTTCTATGTACTTTACTCCTACCCTTTTCTAAAGACCCCATTTCCTGATCTTTTATCTCTATAACAATATTCGCTACTTTAGGTATAGTTGATTTAGATTTTGATTTCCATTTTCTAGTAATTGCATTTTTTTGGCAGCCACCACAATTAAATGTAATAAGGCCTTATTATGTCTAGGCAATTCAAATCCTATATCCCAGGTCAAAAAATCATGGCTGATGGAAAGAAATGCATTTAGGTTTGTCAGTATTCAGCTTCACTCTTGAGAACTCATCACATTTAGCACTTTATATTACTCTCCACTAGGAATGCACAGTAAATAGAGTACAAGAATATGCACTATTCTCTGGTCTTTACTTGATATCTATCTATTAGCTGATATTAGCTGATTGTCATCCCCTACTGCTAGTAAGATCAGACTCACAATTGTTGTAGAAAGTGAAAACCCTCACAACTTAGCAAGTATTGCTATATTAGCCATCATGTAGGTACACAAAACCCAGTAGTACTCCAACAACATCTGGTAGCAGAACCTGTGTCAATTTGTCAGTACTGGCTATGCTGTCATGCACAACAGATTTGCATGTTTAAATCATGATGTGTCTATGTTGCATGATTTATTCAATTAACTGTTGCTAATTTCCAAAGTTGCAAGTTTAGTATTTCATTATTAGTAAAAAGATACACAATCTAGTCTAAGCATGTGTCACCTACAATAAGATGGTCATAGCTGATATAAAATGGATAAATTAGGCCATGTTTTATACTTGTCAAGTGAAAATCTCATGCACACACGTATAACAATTTATCGTCAGTGAGACAGCAGTCATCCAACTTTTCCACTTTTGGCAAGAGGTACTATCTCCGTGTTCTGTAGTCATCCAGGTGACTATAATTTCTTTGCACTTAAAATGATCCTACTCAGCATATCTTCTTTTTCATCTTTGGCCAAAATATATCACAGTCCTCTTTGCTTCTGTGATTACTGCAATATCAATAGGTCCCTGTTTGAAAACTACAAGGGTCTGTAGCCATGAATCAAGCTTATAAACTCTTTGCCTTCCACAGTATTTTCTGCCATTATTCCTTGTAAGTACCTTTTATTACCAATATAGTTTTCAAGATTGTTTTTGATTAATGAGGTGCTCAGTCTCACTGTGAATAGTAATTTATTCCACAGTTTTAAAAAATACCACTGACTAATTTAATCACCTTACTTTATTCTGATATTTATTTTTCCTAAAAGCAGTTAGATAAACTTGGTGGTAATTCCTTTATAGACTCTCTTGTATTTCACTTTGATTTGTCCATGATCACTTTTGCAGTCCTGACTATGCAGCTTACCATTTTTCTGTGGTATCCTTGTATGTTAACTTTTTTCTCTGATACCTCCCAAGCTACGCACTACTGAGTGTGCCATGGCCTTATGAATGTATAGATTTGCCTTGCTTACTGCTAGTGTTGCATGGAATAGACTCCATGTATGTGAGTCTGAGCCAATCAAAAGTGTGAACACTATATTTGATGGTAGGATGCATTTTCAGAAAAGATTCACCTTGGGATTCCCACTGAGATGAACTTCCACTGGTCCATTGCACAAACTTTGCTCTTTACTTTTGTTGCTTATTCACTAATATATGCCTTGTTTCATTTATCTTACTCAGCATTCAAGTTTCAATAGCTTTCTTTTTAACCCTTCTGTTCCTTGAACATGAACTGCATAATATTTTATACAATCAACACACCATCAATACTTAACTATCTTGTTACTATCAATCAACAGCATGAGTCTCATGGACTCAAAGTGGCATTCTGGGTGCCGATATCTACTTCTTAGTAAAGGACTACAACTTAGAATTTTCAAAACATACTTTTTTTCTTCAACAGCAAACACAGTTATATATGTAGCCCACATTAATTGAGATGTTTCCTCTTCTGTTATAATGGGATCAGAACTCAGACATTTATAAAAAAAAGTGTCATCAGCCTTCCTGTTGCTATCCCTAAGTATTTATGTATGCATTCTGGGTCACTCACTAATGAAATCCCTTTTTTTCACATTGTTTTAATGTGAGTTGCAAAACAAAAGCACCACATGCTTTTGTAACTGTCAGACTTGTGCAGATATTGTTATGTTTTCATTTTTGTGTTATATAGATCCTTATTTATTACAGTGTCTTATCATCACTGCTTTAAACACTGTACACACCTCCCATATTTGTACATTCTCTGTTAGTTGGTACAGAGGTTAATATTGTGAGGTTTAGTTCTTATTGTACAGAGTTTGGTTCCCTGAACCCTCATTTGCCTCCTGTATGCTCCTGAGCAAGTCACCTGACCAGACATTGCTTCCAGGTCACCTCCGAAAAAGGATTGTATGTTTATTGGGCTTACCTGCTTAACAAATAGGGTTATTATTATTAAGTATGTCCTATAAAATTAAGTCCTGCATAGGATTTCATATTAGAGTATTCTATGGACCCAGTGGCCAAACCCAACTGATATCATCTTGCAGCACAGGGAAGCTATTGGTTTTTAGGCAGAGAGATAAAACAAAACCGAGTAAGCATTCCCTTGAGCAATGGCTAGGCAGTCTACTTTACCTAAGAATATTATTTAGATTCTTCCTAGTATATTTTATTTGTTAATCATAAACTGTGCACAAAACATATGGATGTAATGTCAGCCTCCTGGCACTGTGGCAGGGTATCCATCTGTGTCACCAGCATCCTGAAGTTTCTGAATGGATGTACGATATTTATAATATTGGTGGGGGAAGATATGCTGCAGTGGCCAATATCTAGCTCTCTAATCCTAAGAGGGAGGGCTTGGGAAATACTGATAACTGTGTGTCACCTCTGGTGCAGTCAAACAGCCTAGTATGACATATCTAGTTAGCCATAAGGAGTGGAGATGGCACCCTGACATCATTAAATAACCACTTTCACTGCTAAGGACCATGAATATTCTGCAGCCTTAATGAACGTTCCCAGCACCACACTCAAAACTATCCATTGATTCATTCACTCCACAAGGATAACATTGTGTTTGTGCAAGGTTGACTTTTCCATGATTAAGAAGATAATCCCAGAAAATGGCCACTTCCTGGAGTTTCAGGCTAGGTAGAAACAAAGAAGGGACCTGGGATTGAGTTGACGTACAAGTACAATGGGAGTTGAAGGCTGTGCAGAGGTTGGGTGGTGGATAAAGGAAAAAGTGTGGATAGAGTCCAAAACAATTCACACTACTGAGAAAAAAAAACTCTAGAAATGCTGTAGATGTTTCTTGCATTTATGATTTCAAGAGATGTGTTTCAGATGAGTTATACAAATTAATATAAATGCAATCTAATAGCATTCATCTGTAGACTATGTGTGACTCAAAAAGTATCTGAGTGTTGTACGACCTTTATAAGGTCAAAGCAGGCATTGCTAGGCCACTATCAATCTGCTGTTAAAGAAGTAAGCCACCTGTTAAAACAAGATGAGACGAATCCTTTTCTGAGAAAAGCTGCCCCGTGGTGAATATACTGATGGTTCTGAAGTTGACTCCTCTTTCTACCTGTTCTGCATTGAGGTGACACTTTGACAGGCATCATCAGTGTTTCTTATTAGTCCAACTCTCTTACAAGAAATTATTAACTATTACAAAATGGACAAAGAGCTGATTTTTGTTGTGTGCTTGACCTGGGTGCAGCACAGATAAGCTGTTCAGCCAGAAGGGTAACACTGCTTCAGCAGTAGCCAAAGTCTGGCTGGAAATACTTGCATTTGAAGCATTCCATTACCAAATGATTGATACCCCATAAGACCTTGATGCCAGCATCTTTCACAAGTTCACAGAAGCCACATGCCATATAACTGGCAATTGCATTATTTTCTCTGTCCAAGAGAATCTATAACAGTGGTGCACAACCATTTTGTGGGGAGGTCCACTATACAAATTCTTAATGCATCTGTGGGCCACTTCAAAATATATTACGTCGGTACAAGTTAACAATAAGTACAGGTGACTGGCATTTTTAATTAAGATAGCAGTCGTGAAATTGCGTGTTTTCTACATCAACTTTGCATTTAACTTTATTCTGGCTTGCAGCCATAACGTATTACAAACTCTTGCAGAAAGTTACTATGGTTCACAGACTACAGTTTATAAACAACAAAGAATAGTTACTTCTGGGGCTAAAATTATAGGTGTATGCAACTGCAGTCAATTAGGTAAGTAAGCACGTGAGGGAAAGTTTACATGACTGAAGTAGGACATAGCATTTTTCACTTTTTTTTTTAAATTTTGGTTACTCCCTGGGGGCCGGATGGCATTGCATTGCGGGCCAGATGTTGTGCATCACTGATCCACAGACACAGAAAGAAACATGATTTTTCATATTGGGACAGTTGCTTTGAGATTACAAATGCAGGCTATGCAGGAAATCATGCGGCATTAAACATCACCTACATTTAAAGCTAAGAAACAAAAACTAAGCACACCCACAGGAGATTGCAAGCTTAAACTGCATGGTTAAAAAAATATGACCAAACCATAAAAATAAAACTTCTAATAAACTGAAATAGTTAAAAGTGTATACATATATATATATATATATATATATATATATATATATATATATTTCAGTTTATTAAAAGTGAGGCTGTAGAATTAATGATCAAGGACTGTGTTGCTGTCTCCAGACCTGTTTGTTATGCAAGTGTTTTCCCTGCCCTTATCCATTTTCACAAATCCATTATTGCTTTTGACATTGTATCTGAAAATACTACATTACAAAGAGCACATGTCAAGGTAGTCAGCTGGTACTGCCGTGACAACTCCTTGTTAGAGATATACAGAAAACAGTGATACATGACATGTCGTACCATGCAGCATGCCTGTACTGGCACCATTAAGAGTTTCTCAGGGGAATCCAGACTTTCAGTACATTAAAAACAGTGTATGGATATACATGTATGTATGTATGTGTATATACATATAAATATATGGGTCTACTTTGAAACATCTAAAACCCATAGCATCTAATTTCATAACATTGAGACCAGAACATCTAAGCCAAAACATCTAAAACCTATAACATCGAATTTCATAACATCTAACACTACAAATCACAAGAAAATAACATCCCCTCCACATATAACGACACCAAACTACCAAACACACTTTTTACTACGTTTCTGCAGGTGGGCAAGCCCCCCTGCACCCCCCATGTGGGAGGGCTCCGCCTCCCACACACCCTGAAATTAAATATACCAACTCCAAGATTGCACTACAGTAGGAAAAAGTTAATTTCCTAACCCCACTGTATCAACCCGCCCACCCCCTCTGCAGAAACATATGTAATGTTTGCATAATCCCCATTGCAGCAGTCTTGTCACATTATTATGCCTTTGAGTATACAGGCCCACTGCCATTAGTGACTGTTTCCAATTGTGTTTTACAAAATCTGCATTCTTCTGTTTCCCTAACACATCTGATGGACTATGTAAATCAACATGTACTTATTCCACTGTCTTGGGCCACCAATATTAACCTTTCATCTTTTGGTTTAAATTCACCTCTCCTTAATGATTCCTGCATTCAGTCCTAATTAATAGCAGGTTGTTCCAAGAGATTTCTATACTTGTACCTACATTTATGTATTTTCCACATTTCTTGCCTTCTCATCTGATCTTTCTGCTTATGTTCTTTCTTTCGTTTTTTTTTTTTTTTTTGGCAGATTCAGTTGCTGCCTGATTTTTATTTACTTCTGGTTTGATTTCTATTCCTGCTTGACACCGATATGCTTCTGCTAAACTAAGCAGGGAAGTCATTTTAAACTTAATCTCCTCATGTTTTAAAACTTTCACTACATTTTGCACTTGTGAGGTTACGAGATATGTAGGCAGTCCTATGATTGCAGATCTATACATGTAATAAATTTTGAGGAGGCCCATACCTCCTTCAGGACAGAGAATATATAGTCTTAGTATACAGTGATTTTTATAAATCATTTGATAAGCATGACTCATCCTTCTTGTTTTCCTGTCCAACTGATCTATCACCTTTTGGGGCCAGTCAGTCACTTCAAAACTGTAAGGACAGGAAGACCAAATTGGTTTAGAGCTTGAACTTTATTCCTAGATGTCAGCACTGTTTTCAATATTAATTTTAGTCTTCTAAAATATTCCTCACAAAGTTTTATTCATGTTTGCTCATGTTTCATTACTGACCCTTCACCAGTTCCCAAATATTTATACACTCCCTCTTGCTCAAGTTCATTTATGTCACATTCTTTTCCCAGACTAATGTTTTCTTGGTGCTGCAGCTTCCCTGCTTTAAAGGCTGTCTTTGCACATTTATTAGGACCAAATGACATTCGTATAGCATCTGATAAAGTTTTGGCCACTTGCAGTTGTTCTTTCAGTTCCTAATCTGATGAACTACACAGTTTTAAATCATCCACAAAAAGAAGATGAGAAGTGTTTACATTTTCTTGCTTTTTGGGAGTCAAACTGTAGCATTGACCTAATCTCTTAAGTAGACAGCTTAACGGGTTAAGGGAAAGACAAAAAAGAGCAGCGGTGACAAAGAATCACCCTGGAATATCTCCCTTTGAATTGTTATCCCTTTAATAATAATTTGTCCTTTATCATGGCTTAACTGCGAAGTGGTCTGTCACTGTTTCATGGCCACTGTAATGTATCCAATCAGTGTAGGGTGTATCTTTTTTTTTTTAAGTGTAGTGTGTATCTTACACATTTTTAAGTACTCTTTTGCCAATGAATGTGGAATACTGTCAAATGCTTTTTTGTAGTCTATCCATGCTGTACTTCGATCCTTCCCCGTTTTACAATTCTCCATTATGACTTTATTTAACAAAAAATTATCCTTTGTTCCATATGACTTTTTTCTGTTCCCCTTTGTTCTATTGCCATGATTGAGTTTTCTTCTAAATGAATATAAACACTGTCAGTACTAATTCCTGGTTTATACATCGCCGGAAGGCAAGTTATTGGTCTATATTAGGATAGCTTGCAGGTTTGCTTTTAAGCAGGAGTATTGTTTTTCCTGTTGTTAACCAGGCTGGTGTCTGCTGAGGGTGCACATTTTAATAGTTCTTACTCATGGCTAAATCCTCATGTAAAGATGTTGACACTTTCAGCCAGAGGTTTGGTACTACATCTGGGCTTGGTGTTTTCCAATTAGGAGCTTTTCTTAACTTGTTTCAATTGTTTTGGCCGTTATTTCATCCCATTTCATTTCCTGTATATTTGGATTTTTTCTTTTTTCTTTTACTTCTTCTATCCATTCAGTATCTTTGCTATGTTCCACAGGATCTTCATACATATTTTTCAAGAATATATATATTTCTTCTTTTTTTAGTGGTGTTTCAATTCCTTTATCTTGTTTCCCAGTTCTCTATAAAACGTTTTGGGGTCATTAATAAATTGTTTATTTTGTACTTTTCCTTTATATTTATCTGCATATCTTCTACATTTTTCTGCCTATACTGATATTCTTACTTTATTATCTGCGATAGTGCACAATAGATCCTCATGTGGTCTGATACTGCACATTGCTTTTATCACGTCTTCCTTTCTGAGTATTTTTGTTGATCTGTTCTCTCTTCTATTCTCTTCTAACAGTGGCACTTCTTGTTTTAGTTGCTTTATAGTTTTCTCTATTTGACATTTCCATGATGGCATTTGATTTCTCCCCTTCCTTTCCCTTACTGCCCTGTGCTTTTGTGGTAAGACTTTATCTGTTATTAATTTAGCTGCACAGTAATATATCCTATTTACTTCTGTAATATTGCATGACTCTCTATGAACAGTCCTAATTACTGTGTTCATTTTATCAGACTTCTCACTTTTGGGATTTTATTGACTTTCTGTATTCTAGTTCTTTCATTGATTGTAACATGTCTGTCCATCTCTACAAAATCAAGCAACTTTTCTCTTAGATCATTTTCTTCCAAACTAAGGACACAATATTTGTTCTCAATTTCCTGCAGGCTTCTTACAGAAAGTTCCATACCATCTTCCTGTGCCTCATTCTCTTCAATTTCATCCTCTGTCATCTGCCGCTCTTTCATTTGGGAACTCACTGGCCTATCACTCCACAACATTGACTGAGTCAGAGTTACCACAGTTTCCTGTTCCTTAACTTACTGTTCAGTTCAGCTGAACATTTGTACTGGTTTCCTACGAAAGGGTCTGAGGTATCTTCATATGGCAACTGATTAGATGTTTCCCACTTCACTGGTTTCTCCTTAATTTAGGGATCCATTGCTCTATCCTGCTGTGATGTTATGAGAGTTAGATGTTGTTCTCTAAATCCTTCACTTCTCAGTCAATTCATAACCTCAGTTTCTATTTCTTTAACTTTGCAATTTCTAATCCTCTTTTCTGCATTATCTCTTTGTTTTCTTATGTCTGTATTGTAAAATTTTCCATATCCTGATGTCTTTGCCTGTATTTCTTTTCAAACATCTTTGGTGCTGCTCGTTTTGTATTGATTCATTTTGCTTTCTCCTTTGCATAAATGTTGCACCATATTACATCTCTTTTCTTTCCCATGTCCATATTTCTTCTTCAGATCTCTCCTATTCCACCTGTTTCTCCTTACTTCGGGGACTCATTGTTCCATCATACTGTGATATAAACCATGTTATATTTTTTACACTAAATCATTTGCTTTGCAGGTATTACATAACTTCAACTTCCATTTTTTAACTTCACTTTACTAATCTTCTGTTCTGTGCTCCCTCTTTGTGATCTTATTTTTCTGTATTATAACATTTTCCATATCTGGATACTTTTGCCTGTATTTCTCTTCTAATACCTTTGGGGTTTTATATTGATTAATTTGGCTTTCTCCTTTGCATAAATAGTACACCATATCAGATCTCTCTTTCTTGCCCAAGTCCACATTTCTTTTTTATATTTATACCTTTCAAAAATATCTAGATTTTATTTCCATTTTTGCACTTCCTGAGTCACATCTTTTTCCAAATGGCCCAAGGTTTATTGCTCTATATAATGTTTTTTATAAATCTGTTGTATTAATGAAAAAAATTTTTTATTTGAAGCTTTTGACAGTTTTTCTTGTGCAAGTATTTCTCTGTCCTCTAATTACTCTCTTAATCTTTTTTTGTATATCTTCTGTCTGGAAATTCTAGGCTTCTTGCATAATAGTAACAATACATTTTTTTATTTTCCCCAGTAGTCTACTCTATCATCTTTATGGCTCTTTTTTTCCCTATCAGTTTTTATGATTTTTTTGAATACTACTTCCTTCTACAATAGTGGGGCCATCCTCCCCTGAGCTTGACCTGGCCCCATTGTAGGAATGTCTCCATGTCTTGAAGATTCTACACAATCATTTTTCCAGTCCTGGCACCAGTGCACCTACCAGGATTGGGCACTGTTTTATCCTGGGTCTTGTGCACCTAGCTCTCTCTTTTTTTTTTTTTTTTTTTTTTTTTTTAGCATACTTCTGTCCATGATATATGCTATGTAAAATACAGTCTATATATCAGTGTCATTTTGGTGAGATTTTTGTGAACAACAGGGTCCACCTCATGAAAGTGTTCACCAACACTTGAAGATAAGTTCAATAATAGCAATACTACATTCCTTTGTTTGCTGATTTATCATCTCTCCATTTAGATCCCTAATATGGATGTATAGATTTTTAGAGGATTAGGAAACTATCATTCATGGCTATCATGCTTCTTATGACTAGTTCATATTGTTTCTAAATATTGCATTTATTTTGGTACACAAAAATGATAGGTTTAAGTTTCACTCATGGGTCTGTACCAGCTGTAAGTACTTGTCAAGCTGCTTCATGCAGCCTATATGAAATAATGGCCATTATTTATAGTCAGATTCCATAGAGAGTAGTGCAAGTTTGTGCCAAGGGAGTAAATGTAGAGCAAAGCAGTGATTCTTAGAACCATACTGCACATAAGACAATGAGCCAAACAGCACAGAAAGAGGGATGTAGACAGGAGAAGTTCAATCTAATGGGTGCATAATGAGATGAAAATGAAGGCCCCTAAAACATGTCCTGATTCACGGTCATTAGATGCAAAGTTGTACACGTATCATCTGAGTATAAAGGCAAAAAAGCACACTAAAATGTTTGGAGTTGCATTAGACAAAAATACTTAAGAGCAGCAGTGACTGTCTTATTTCAGCATTTATTAATGTTAATGCTAGTACTATAACTAAAGTGGGATGAAAGGGGTGGCTGCCCTTGGTGCAATCAGCAGGTGGTGATGTGCCAATAGGGCAAAAGTGTAGTACCATTTATTTTGCAATGATTTCTTTAAGAAAAACTTTTTTTATCTTCAACTTTGGGGTATGGGATTGTCAATCTGGGGAACTGTCTACTCCAGATGACTTACCTACAGCTATACAGCTCCAATTATCACCATTACCAAGCTCCAAAGACCATGTCATGGTGGCATGACACACAATCCAAAATGGTACTAACACTAAATATCATCACACCAGCTGACAGGCTAACAACTATTTCACTGTTTTTGTGTGCACTGAGATATTATATAATTGTTAGTTGAACTGTATGGTCCACATACTGGATCCGTAGGATCCATAAGATGCCAAGGCATATACAGCTCTTACCACTCTAAATACAGGACTCTTCCAGAGACAGAAAGGGGAACAATCAGTATGTTACAGGCACCTGAATGTAGAAAACTCAAGAATAATTGCTGCCATGCATGGATGTGCAATCTGCTTCCCCAGTGGAGGAAAGGAGAGCACCATCACTATATTTGGCTTCATTGACATTACACTCCTCCACTGAAGTGCTAGGATAAACAAAAAAAAAAAGACCTCACCCAATGATCATGGAGTATGATACATTAATTGTAAGGGCTACCAATTAATCAATTGCCAGGTTGTGTGTGTCTCACAATGTCTGATCACTAATGTGTCTGCACTGCATCCAGTCAGCATTCGTGATTCTGAAATATGTTATACAAATCTTCTATATGAATGCTTTGTGCACAGAGTCATTTCACATGGACACCTTGTAGATAAGTGCAAGAATAAATATTTACCTACATATCTGTAGCTATAGGAAGTACGTGGGCATGTCTTCCTCCTTCCCTATATTTCTGTACTGTATTGTAGGTGATACAGGATACCCAGTGGAGCCCTGAGTGATGACACCGATACAGAACCAGCATAACATGGTGGAACTGCAATATAGCCTTGCTTATGCATAAATTAGGGCCATCAGAGCACAAGTATTCATCCTGCTTATAGCTCAGTTTTTCTGCCCAGCTATGTCTGTGTGCTCTTGTCACATCTTACAAGATCTTTATTTCATGCTACATAATCTATCATCTGTCTGACAAACCAGCTACTACAACTCTTCAAATGCTCAGTGTCCAACATCCATTATCCTTTACACTGTAATAGTTGCCCTTATTTCACATGGATGTCATGTAATTAGCAAATGTATCTGTAATTGTTAATGTATATTACATAATGTCTTTTCATGTAGATTACTGAATGTCTGTTTAGAAATTAACATAATAAATCAACCACTCAAAGAACAACGCACAAAAATGCAAAGTTTTGATCTCTGTTAAGTGTTTTTATCTGACTAGGACTTCATAAGTACTGAGTAACTAACACACTGATACAACTTTAAATATATTCAAATGAATATATGATCCATCATCTTAAAAACAAGCAAACAAAAAAGTATGTCCCACTATTTAAAAATTATACAAAAAAACACCATAGTTAACAACAGATGCAATCTGGTTGGGTATATTGTATCTGTTGTTTGTTATTCAATTCTGATGAAGTCCAAGACAAAGAAAAGCACTTAACTGAGATTAAAAGGCTGTGTTTTTTGTGTGTCCATTTTCTGAGTGGTGAATTTCTTGTGATAATTTTTTTTTTTTTTTTTTTTTTTTCACTGAGCCAGATTTCAGTGTTCCTTTTTCTCTGTCTATAAATGTTTGTAATATGATGTTAAAGCTTTCTCCCCAGGCCTCTACTGAAAAGGTTTTTTTTGACTAAACCCAGTGAGAAAAAACAGATAAACAAAAGCAAAATAAACATAAATAAATACAGTAAACATTCCATACAACATGATTATGAGGGAAGCAGTCAGCCCAGCCTTAAGACCCAGGGTCTTCCATAACTGCAACCACTGGTCCTATTGCAACCTCCAGCACAACAAGTCAATTTGTACCAAAGCTGTGAGGAAAATGGGTTACATCTTAAACTTGTTTAAAACAAGAAACCAGGCCCGTCTTGTTACAATACTTAAATCCTATAAAAAAAACATTTTAGAATATAATAATTCATTCTGTATGTACCATCAAAGATAATTACACATATTAGAAAATGTACAGAGAAAATTCACAAAATAATTATCTCTTTTAAGGACCTTGATTGTAAGAAAAGATGCCTGTACTTAATGTTGTACTCTATTTGTTACAGACATGCTCAAGGAGGTTAATACTTGCAAGTAACATTTTTCCATGTCTCATTTTTAAGAGCCATATTTGATATGGAAATTGTCTCTAGAAACAGTGCTTTGAGAGATAACAAGATGAATTTTGGTACTCAGATATGTAAATCTAAACATAAAGTATACATTTTTTACTAAAAGAATGGTCATACTATGCAATAATATTCCACTTAATATTCATTTATCTAGTTGTTTAGTTCAGTTTAAGAAAGCACTTGATAATTGGATGAGTAATAAAGTGTTTAAGCCATATGTAAATAAATCAGTGTTCCTTGCTGGTCTTTGGCTACTGTGTAAATACTTATGAACCTATGAACATCCTCCAGCAGTGATATCACTGATGGCAACAGACAGTAAACAGCAGATGCACTACTCCCCCAGATATTGTTGTTCATAATGTGCAGGCAAAATATCAATGTCATCTACATAGTGGCAGTGTGGTGTCACAATGGTATAAAATGATGCATGCACTAATATGTAAAGTCTGTGCTGGGCAGTGCATGTTCAAGTCACATTGTACATCAGACATTTCCAATTACAAACACACAGAAGGGATGGTGATATGTTTCACAGCCATCACCTTTTCTCAAGGAACCTATGGATGGGGGGAAATATAGCTGTCTAATCAACCTGGAAGAGTGGAGTTCTAGACAATGGAGATGGGGACGTGAGCCATCTGGACAAGGAAATCAGTGTGATAAACAACTTCCTTAATGGATTGGGGGAAGGACACTGAGTTCCTGTGCACTGAAGATGCAGTAATGTTTGGATGGAGTAGGACTGTGAGAATCCAAGACACTAATGTGGTGGTATTGGTGGAAAATGACATGTAAAGGGTTCTCTGATAAGGCATCCTGCATCTATCACGTTTGTGACATGGTTTCCCCCTGAGGAAGGGTAGGGAAATGAGGTAACCCTACTGCTGCAGGTACATACTTTGTGCCCATCAGGATCTCCCTATGGGTCAGTCTCAGCTGTGCACAGATCTCTGGAATAGCTCTCAATATCTAAGCACAAGAAATCTGGACACAGCCAAAACAAATGGGGGTACAAAGGCAAAAAATCAGAGATAGATTGTAAATGTTGCTTTTATGAACTTAGAAAGTTGCTAAAATAAATTAGCATGCATATTTAGTGACTTCAATCCTCAAAGATGTTTCCAGAAAACTTTTATGAGGAGAATACCAAAAATAGTAAACAAAGATCTGAACATGCTGGGAATGTCTGGGCAATCAATGATGGCTCTTGCTAATCTCCAAATGAAAGTAGATGTCTTGCCAATGTGTCTTATCATAGATGTTACAAGACCTATCAGGCAACATCTCTGGACTCCACTGCCTCCTGAAGGCACTGGCACCACTAGGTAACCTTCCAACATAATCCACACAAATAGGCAGGTTAAGTTTTACAGGCACTCAAGCAATGAATTTGTGTGATTCCTGGACTAATCACTCAAGTCATGTGATCATTTGACAATTGGGCACTTGCATTGTAAGCATGGTGCACAAATTATTTGCATTATTTACCTAAGGACTATGGAATATGAATGTTGTTCAAATTTAGCATTTAAATGAAATCCATCACTTACTTTGGTTTTAAATACTAATATACTGGGGCTCTTTTGCTCAAGTGAACTGATTCTTCTGATCAGTGTTTGCTACAATGCACCAGGTAAAGATTTTCTAGTCACTATTTGGTTTGATGCAAGGTTCCGTGCAAAATCGTGATTGTTGTTAATGACAGCATTTGGGGCTCAAAGTAGCTATATGATTTGAATGACTGAAACAGGCAAATTTCTATTTCCCAACATTTCTGTAATAAATGTTTGTACTAAGGTGTACTAAAATCCCCAATTTGCTCCATCCCAATTTTTAATTTGTGTAAGCTTTTCACTTGAAATCAAGACATATCAGTCATTCCTCCCATTAGGGTATAACAGAACATGTCTTTATACAGTAGTTCAGTTTTTATAGTAATCAGATCTTTCTTTTTCCAGGCTAAGCTTCAGATTTCTTGGACTAATGAAAACTTTAGTACTGATGGTACCAAATAAAAGGTAACACATGAGGATCTTCAGCATCCAATCAGAGTACGGTGGTTCCAAGACTCAGCCCTCTGGAATCCACCCATCTAAATCTATTCATCATGTAAGAGAAATCTGAATTAATGGCTTCTCTGTCCCTGCTTTCTAAAAGTTAAATCTTGTATTTCTCTACAAGACTATATTGTTTGAACCACCCAGCACAAGGACTCTAACCAAGACAAGAATCAACAATTTACATTGATGACTGAAAGATAATAGTTTTCCTTTCCCTCTAATATCAGAAGAACTGGATTCTACAATGCTACAGTTGCACTTATTCACCTAATATAGTAGTGCTGTAGCACTTTAACAAGGAGGGAAAAACTAATTTCCACTTTCTCTGCAGAGAGATCGTTACTGTCTATGAGGGGTCCTATAAAGCAAGTGATTATTAACAACAGTGCACATTTCAGGAGATCCAACTTCCTGGTAGACAGGCAAAGTAGGTACTTCATAATGCTCCATGGGTAGTCTCTAAGGGCCTTGGTAGCAAAGGTGAAATTCAGGAAGTCGTGTTTTCCAGTCTGCATTCCTTTTGCCAGTACCTCAAACAACAAATATTAGAGACATTTCTCCTTAATTACTCTCTCATTGGCAGCAGCAAGGTTGAATTGCCTGTACTGACTTTCCTGTGCTTCTGCTCATAACAACGTTTATTCTCAAAGCTAGGAAATCAAAGGCGAGAATTATCCTAAATGATCTTAAATGATTCAGGCAAATGTAGTTGTCCATAATTTAACAGCTTTGCATAGGCATTCCATTCTGACTGCAGCATTGCAAATTCCTGTTGACTTATACAGCTAGATATGCTATTGAAGTTCCTCTGATAGCCAGAATGTCATACCTTTTAGCTACAGTGTCTTCTATCATCATTTCTTCACATTGGCCTTTCAATCGTATTTTTAGGAACAGTTTGAAAATATGTTCTATATGGGCTTTGGCAGGAACACATATCAATTTTCCTCACCAATGTCTCTTTACCTTCTATACCCATTTGAACATTTTTCTGTATCCTTTTTTTCTGTCCTCCATGCTTTCCATCCATCTATCCACTATCATTACTGCCAATTCATGCAAAATGTCAGACTGTGACAGTAAAGGCATAGATACTGCAGTCTCAAATGCCAATCTAGGAACGCATGTTTTTCAGTCCCCCTTTAAGATTTCATTAGGAAATGTTATTTCAATAACAACATTGTTATCAGCTACAAAACTGACTTAAGACCCTTATACTACCCACAAGAATTTCACTACAGCACAGTGTTACATTTAGGCAACCACCTTAGCTGAAAACATGGTATTGTGATAAAGATGTTTTACATGTGCAAGAAAAATATTTTTTCAGGAGAACTGTATAGGAGTTTTACTTCTGACAGAATAAAAGGTTATTGCACATATATTCTGGATATTAGTTTCACCTGGCCTTTTGTGTAGAGGTCAGTTAATCCCCAGATAGAAACCAAGTA
Source organism: Protopterus annectens (assembly GCF_019279795.1). Taxonomy (NCBI): domain Eukaryota; kingdom Metazoa; phylum Chordata; order Ceratodontiformes; family Protopteridae; genus Protopterus; species Protopterus annectens. The sequence goes on from NC_056725.1 coordinate 995,413,160, forward strand.
TAGTGCTAGACCATAAAAACAAAATCTTGCTGAGATGCTGAATTTATGTAATGGTGTATGTAAGAGGTCATATCTGAGTTCCCTGAAAGCATTTTACAATAAAAAATTAAGGAAACTCTAATAAGACAGTTGGATAGAATACATACCCAAGAAGCTCATTCTGTCATGTAGGACTATCCTGACTTAGATGTCACAAACTGAATTTGCAAGTAAATGGAATATAGTATGTCATCACTTATTTATGTATGTATGTATGTATTTACAGTTTGCTTACCTGGGTAGAGCACTAATCCTTATGAACAAATTTCAGGCTCAGTCTGATTAAAGACAAATAATGACAAATGCCGAAATATACAGCATAGCTATTATAACAGTGAGAGGCAGAAATTACGCATAAGTATGCACACAGAAAATCCTAAACAGTGAACAGTGAGAAGGAGAAAAACATAATACCAACTAAATTTATTACAGCTGACACAAACATAATCAACATTTTCAGTGACATCAATTAAAGAATGTGTCATTAATTGAACTGGGGCATAGTGGACATGAATTAAAATGAGGAGAGAATGTAGAGAAGGATAGAATGAATGATAGAAAATGGAAAGGGGAAGAGGGAAAGGAATTACAAACCTATGGTGAGATGTGGGATGGGAGAAGAATGAGAAGGGAAAAGAAGGGAAGAGCAGTGAAGTGAAGAACAGGTCACAAGGAGAGGATGCAAAAGTCATTATAACAGTGCTAGTCAGAGTGGAAGGAGAATGATTAAATGTTGTGATTAAATCACATGATATGTCCCAAGCCGCAGCATTTACAAAGGACTGGAGAATAATTAGATCATGTGATATGTCCCATATTGTAGTGTTTACAAAGGGCTTGCCTTTGCAGGTGAGCTTTGAGTTAAAACCTGAAGTTTGAGAAGAGGTGGAATTTTTGAAGCTGGCTGGGAACGATTCCCAAAGAGCTGTTCCAAGGGCAGAGAGGCAGTATTCTGTAGTGCTGATGCTGTTTTGTGGAGTAAGTAGAATAGGACCAACATGTGATGAACTTTTCTGATTGTAGGATGGAGTTCAGCAGAGGCATTTTATTACTAGAAGAGGGAATGGCTCCAAATGGAGAAGTCTGCATAAGAGTGAACCAAGTAGTCTTCATTCTAAAATTAGTAAAAGAAATGTTACCTTGGGGGGCAGTAAAATACAAATGTTATTTTGATTATGTTTCAATAAAGAAGTGCACATGTGCTTAGTGCATTAGTTTATGCTGACCTTGTGAGCAATGGTCACATAGCTCCCATTTTAAAATGGTACACTGTCAGCCTGTGACAATAAAAACCTCTTGAATGCCAGACATATTAGCTGTATACAAATAATCAAGTCAGTTCCCTTAAGGAAGATTTCAATAAAAAATTCAGGACTTTTAATATGATACTTGTCCACAAAATGCACACATACTGACACATTAGAATGTCCCCCTTTGAAGGGGCTACACTATTTCCAGCTATGAAGTCATCACATAAATATAATGGCTATATTGCTCATTGACAGATTCTATCTCCTCCAACAAAACATAACAATGACAATTTAGAAGTGATTCTATAATTTCCTTTTACTTTAATACAGCAATTTTCCCTCAAAACTGATCCCCATATTCTGTATACATTTGATTTCTCATTGAGAATGAAATGAAAAACATAGTGGTTACAGTAACACATTCTGGTTTGTGACGGTTAGGCATGTATATTGCCCACAACAAAGCCATGTCCGCTTTATTCAACAGTGATCACTCAATGACATTATGATGTCAGAAATTGCATGCTTCCTTACTACTACCCCAAACGACATATACCATCTCTGTTTACCTCTAATGTCTGATTGTGTAGGAAAGGAAAGAGACACTGACCACAGTAATTTATTTCAGTCTGTTGCTCTTGGACACATATACATGTCTGCTTCCATAAACCTAAACCATATTAATGATTGTTTTGCATGAATCATGATATTGCCCTTTGATTTATACGCAGTCTGCCCCCCAAAAGCAAGATGGACATTTTCTTCATATTTCTGATGTGTTGTTATGAGGAAAGTAAAAAATATATAGTGGTCTCAGTAAGGAATTTCTATGTGCTGGTTATAGACAGATGCATTGCACATAAGTTAGCCAAATTACATAATTACCCCTTCTTTTCATAGGTTAGTACCAGGCTAACTGCCCTTGTGAGCCTTTCTAAGCCTAGCCAATTATACCTTGCGAGACTCAAACCCTGCACCTTGTGTTTGTAAGGCAAACACCTTAACCAGTAGACCACCCTCCCAACCCAAAGAGAGCCACCATAATCGACAGGATCTGAATCTGTGCAGGGACAATGGATTTCGAGTCCATCACCTTAACCACTCGGCCACAATTTCAAACATATCCTGCTTCACTAACTTCGTCCAAAAGATAGCCACCCTATTTATATGAATCTGATTTTATGTTGTAATGAAAGTAAAAGAAAAATTATCACAATAATTTATTTTGATTTGAAGTTCTCTGATGCTATACATTATCCCCAAATCATACCACAGCAATGATCACTTTATTATGATCACTTCAAATGTCCTTTCCTTTAATCTACAGACTGCACCCCCCCCCCAAAGAAAATACAGCCACTTCTGGCAATCACCTTTGAGGTCTCATATATCTGCACCAGTACTATTTATGTTGTGCCTGCTATGGCTTATCAGCTCTAATGGTTCCCTTCTGTTTCTGCCTCCTTTCTGCATGTCATGATGGTACTTGAGATGCAGGCATGTTAGCCATCACTTGTCCCATTCACCTAATCAGGTTCATGTGGAGCTGGTAAAGTTACTGAAGGGGGCAGCTGATGGGGCATTGCCATGCTCTGTTAGCACATATGAGCCTCTCCTACAATAAATTTCAGATTGGTTGGACTGGCTAGTCCATGTCATCTAGCTACCAGAGGCAGGTGTAGCCCATGTTAATGACTACCCAGAAATAGGAATACCATGTATTCAATCCCAATGACATCCTTCCAGGATTGTCAGCAGCTGGCAAGCTGTCCATATTCTGTTCTAGCCCTAGTTATTTATCTGCCCTCTGTTTGTCTGTATCCTATGCCTCCCCAGTGTGTACACATCTACCCCATTTTGCTCTCATGTTTCATGTGTGTCTGTGGGTCCCTGCTGCCTAAACTCCATTTCTTTCCTTTCCTTTCCTTTCCTTTCCTTTCCTTTCCTTTCCTTTCCTTTCCTTCTCTCTTTTACCTTTCTTCTCTTTCCCCTTTATTTGTTCCTACTATGTATTGTGGTTTGTCAAAAACTTTTCTACATTGCTGTATTCCCCTTTCTATCCCTTTCATAGATTAACGAGGTGTTCGGTAACTGGGCACCAGTTGGTTACTCTTTACCATCTGCTATGTGTTGTTGCTATGCAGTACATAGCAGTAGCTTTCCACAGCAGCTGCTCATGTGCACTATCTGTTATAGCTGTTATATACGTTTTCATGAGCCTTGTACAAGGGAGCATGAGGCTGATGCCTTTGGTCTAATATGTATACACTCAGGTAAATCATTGTACTTCCTTATGACATCTCCCTGCCTCTTCATATTCCTGCCTAAAATGCAGTTATTTACTCATACAATGTGTTCTTGCTTAGTTAGTCATCTGCATTTTACAGTCATGTATTGTTTCTATGCAGTGCAAGCTTTCCACTGTGCTGAAGTGCCTGTCTGTGAATCATGAACATTGACTTATGAACTAGAAAGTTTCTGTTATTTTTCAAATGGCATACATTCTTACCTCTCAACTGCACAGACTTTTGCAGAATGTCCAGATTTTTACCTCGTACTTTTGGTCTGTTTTTTCATAAAATTGTGATTTTCTGGCAAATTACTGGCAAATCATTAAAGACTGAAGTTAGAGAATAATGTCAGCCATTTCAGTTTCAGACTTCATACACTTCAGAAAATTCATGTTAACGCAAAACTTATTATTCTATTAACTTTTTATGTTTGTAAGAGCAATATTTAAAAATTGTACTTATTGTTGTCCTTTGTCCCACTTTTATGTATGACTTTGTCCAGATTTCTTGCTCTAAGAGGTTGAGAGGTATGCACACATTTCTGTTGTTCACATTTCATATTTACGTGTTCATTGAATACATTGATTCAAGTTTGCAGACAGAATGCTAAGGAAGATAAATAAATATATGCATCAGTAAGATTTCTAATTCACCAACATCTTTTTCCCATTTATGAACATAACACTTGTAATGCATTACTAAAAACTCTAAAGAGGAAATAAAAGGAGTGCACTATGGAATTTGTTTTAAAATTTTAAATGAGTAATTGTTTATAGAAACTGTAAAAAAAAAAATCAGAGTAATTTACTCCTTAGATAGTATTGCTAGTTTCAACATCATTTCAAATGGATATTGCAAGGCAAGTCGTAAACATCATCAGCAAGAAAGTCATCTGTGTTCAAATATATGTATGTGGTGTATGCATGGTTGGTTCTATCTTATTGCATCTTACAGGTAACAACAGTGCCTAGACTAAAGCTCCTCTTTCACAAACCACATATGGAAATGACAGCTACTCAAAGCAGATTCAATTTTAGCTGCACACAGAGACCTGTTTATGACACTTCAGTACAGAGCCTCACTGTAGGTAAATGAAACAGATGTTATGTCACATTTAATCTCACTAATTAATTAGTATAAAATTGGACACACTTGCTGGAGATTTAAGTGCATCATTATGAATATGAAATAATGCACCAAAGGGCATCAAGGTAATTATTGATGTTATTACTGCATAAGTGTTTGAAGTAATCTGCATACTGTTGTGGAATAAATTAATGTCATGTCCAGAAAACCATACCTCATGATACTTTACTAATCTGCAGAGTTCCAGTCACAGTGATAAAAAAGATGTAAATCTTTTATTCGGCAATAAAAAGAAATCCGTTTTTACAACAAACTCACTAAACTATATTTGAAGAACATCGTAAATAAGCATAATACTGCAACCAGTGGAAAACCAAACATCGCATTTATGTAGCTATATGGAAATATTTTACATCTTTTGCAAATAATTAAACAAGACAGTGATTCATTTAACTAAACAGTGAATCAAAAGTATTTCATAGTGTCAGTAGTAAAGAGTGCATTGTATTTTATTTGCTTGCCTTTGCATTTACTAATTTTTATATTCCCCTGTAAAGGCATAACACTGGCCTGAAAGAGCATTCTGGTGAATGTAGACATTTTATAGAAAAAGTTCAGAACTGTTGTCTTATCTGAAATTAAGAAAAAAAACTAATATTATACGTATAAGTCAGTGTGAGCAAATAGCACTGTTACAGTATATTGAAGGTTTAATATGGTAACTGCAACATTTTATTGCAAAGTAATGATTTATGGATTTATCTGTTCATGATTTTTAATTAGTCTGTCTTCTAAATTTCATAAAGCAAAACACTTCTTTCCCAAAGAAAACATTATACGAACAAGAATGATAGCACATTTTGGGTAGGATTTGACACATGCCAGTCACCAGATTTATAATTCATTGATTAACTGCAAACTTAAATATATCACATAAATGTTAATAAAGAGCAAGATCATAGGCCTACATTAACTAATGCTGCAGAAATGTGCTCATGTTGATGCAAGATATGTTAGCCTTTAATTATATTTTCTCAGCTTAAAGCAATGCTCAGTTATTCAGTGTGTGTCTGTGTGTGGGATGTAGTCATGTTGATTTCCCATAAACAGGAATCCCACCAAATAACTTTATTAATTCTAAACTAAGCTTTAAATTGTATGCTTTTCCAGTAGCTAATAACCATGCGTTCATCATCTTCTTCTTCTTCACTGGCTTTTTATCAGTGTGATCTTGCAGCACAGCATTGTGGTTTACCAGCTGCAGAAAGGGTACATACATATGATTGCAGAAAGGGAGACGGTGGACTATTGCAGTTGCCCATTTCTTCTGCTTAATTTACAAGAATAGTTTATATATACTACTACCTCCTACATTTGTTTCATTTAGTCTTGAATACCATCACTAAATTTTGGTTAATGTCTACCATTGTGGAAGTGTCCAACATATAGTAACTCCTTAACTGAAAGTATTTATTCATGTTACAATGAACTATTTATTTAAAGTACTGAAAGGGTATCTTATAATGTAGGAAGAATTTTTTTCTTAGAAACCATAATAACTTGAATGCCATACTCTGGAATTATTTGCAGTTTAGTACTTCACAAAATTGTTCTTTTATAGTACAATAACATAAGATTTATTTCTGCTTTAAGGCACGTTGCATAATGAGCAAACTTCTGATGGATTACAAAAAAAAAACCCAGAGTTCTTAAGTCATGAATGATGGTGGCATAAAAATACAGTTTCAAACTTCATTAAAAGAAAATTTGGACATCCATAGAAACCAGTCAGCTTTAAGGCTGAATTAGATTAATGGTTTATTAAAGACTTGCTGACTGGTTGGCATGGAATAGCCATTGACTGAAAAGACTGGATTAGGTAGCAATGTTGAAAAGCCATATCACACTGTGATAGGATCAACCTATTGAGATTGCCGAAGAAGATGAGTAGGAGTAATGGGATATGAGGAAAAGGAGGAAGACGTCAAGGGAAAAGATGAAGATGATGATAGCTTGAAGAAGGATTAGAAGAAGAGAATGAGGACAAAGAAAATGAGGAGAATAAGGAAGAGATGCAGAAGCCAAATGTCAAAGCATTCTGTTATCAAACTGCTTGGATTCCTTTCCAGTAATGCTTAGCTTATTATTTTTAAAATAGTTGCAAAGGTCATTATTGAATTTCTTTAATGAATTTTAGCTTGCTATATGCAAAGACAGATTTGTGTCAAAGTCTAGGAAAAACATTTGTCTATCAGATACTCAATGTTACCTGTATCGAATCTGGTAATACCAACATCACAACATCAAATCTGACAAGACTGGAAAAACAGTATTCCAAACCCAGATTTGTTGCCCTTTGTGGCCTATGGTTTGTCCTATCTGGAGCAATAGGGACTATTGGGATTTGATGTCTTATGATGTATTGGGTTTCCAGAGTTGTAAGATTCAACATTGCGATGTCAGCATTAACAGATTCAGTGCAGATAGCATCTGTTAGACAACCTGAAAGAATTGTGCATCAATCTGATCTCTCTTTACTGTAGTATTAATTTTTAAAAAAAAAAATGTTTTTGCTATGAGTCTTGAAACAAACTCCATAGAAATGTTAACCAAACATGCAAGTGTTCTAATTTGACTTTTCTTTTGCAATTGGGACATGTCTTTCACTTCAGATAAAAAAAGACATTTCTTTTAGGTGTCAATGTACACAGAAGAACGTTACTTTTCTCTGTTTCTCTCATGCCCAACTCCAGATGCAAAGTTAGGGAGATGAAGTATCATACTTTCACCCTGACACTTCCTCCCTCTACAGAGATAAATATTGCTGGAGTTTCAGAACACATCCCTGCTAGTTCAGACTACTTTTACTTTTTGCCATTTTGCATCTACATCAGGAATTTACTTAACTATTTGATGGTCCTAAAAACCATTGTAAGGTGTTTCACTATATTCACCACTTGTAAGCATCTTAATATGGACGTACGTGTGTCTACCTATCAATTTTGAGCAAACCTATCCTACTTTAAATGGATCATGATGGGCACAATGGTGGTGTTTTCTGTTTAGTTTCATTCTTAGCTTAAAATCTATGTTGTATATTGAAATAGTCTGTGACAAATAACTCTCTCAGAATCCAAAACAGGTTTAGAGAAAGGAACAATCAATATATGCATTATGGTTAGAGATGCAGCTATTGTTTTGCACTGCATATAGAGTCTAGCAATGCAGGTGTCAAATTTGTTCTAATTATTTCATAAAATTTTGAAAGTATACATTCAATTCTAGTTGACTCGATGCATTATTTTATGGTCTAGATAATTTGTAATAACCATATGAGGTTAAAAATTATTTAATCTGTTCCATGAATAGTTTTTCTAATTTAAACAACTCCAGAAAATGTGGTTTGTAGCATTACTAGAGACTACATTCCAGAACCAGCTGAATTAAATTTCCGAATGTGCTCATTTTAATGTGAGAAAAGCATGCTTCTTTCTTTCTCCATTACTTCTTTTTTTCTCCAATGTATCATTTAGTTTATACACTGGATTTCATGTTGCCCTTTTAATCATTATCCTGACTGTTACTACTATAACATTTCTGAGGTTGTTCAAATGCAATAAATAGCTAAGATATTGTGGAAGTGTCATCATTCATTATTCAGCATTTATAACTGACTCTTATACTTCGCGTACATCCCATAAACCCTGTCCTTATATTACTGGGCAGGTAGCTTTACAATATTGTCAAAGGAAAAAACTTCAAAGACCAATACACGTAAGGTTCAGTTAAGGCACTTTAATTTACTTGCCGCAAGGAGACAAAAACATGCAAATACAAGGATTTGTCTAACTACTAACAGGAAGTACATTCATTCTTATACTGTTTTACAAGACATGGCCTTCTAAGCTGACGTAATCAAACACAACTTTTAGCATTGTTCTACAGCAGATGTTACTCAGATTTTCTGCTGACATGACTAGATTTGTGAGAAACTTTTCAGAAAAACAACCTGGCCTTGGTGATCAGTAATTCGTTTACAAGTTTCTATTGTACAGTGTTACATTTCAAGGTACTCTTCTAATACAGATACAAGCAAATGCTGATTGCATTCCTATTTTCAAGCAAGCTTTGTCTTAATTATCTGTAACTTGTACAGCTGTGTATTTTCTCATAGCACGAGTGGAACTCCTTGTCTAGGTTTATACAAGTAGTATTGTTCTATTCATTATTTTCCTAACGCAAGCAGAAATCATCTGCTTCTCAGTAAATTTCCAAGGCACAAGCAAGATTGTAGCTAATAATACAAGGTCATAAAGCATCTGCAGTTTGTACAGATTTATGCAGTATGAAATAGAATAAATGTGTTAACCTTTTTCAAGCTCTAAATGCACTAAGCATATTACTAATACACACATTAATACATATTTTTCTGACATTTCCCCCCTATTAATACTTTTATTCTACTTTCAAAAAAAAAGCATAAACAGTTTGTTTTCTTCTCCCAACCTCTTCCACGCAGGATTTGCAGTTAAGAGAGTCATTCAATTTAAACTTATAAAAGCATTTTCAGTCTTTTAACAGTTCTTCAAACTCAGTACTTTGATATAAGGTTTCAGAAACTGATATGTCTATAAAATCTTTAATCAGTCTTTTCATGCAGGGGATACCACATACTCCCAGTAGGAGCATACCTACACAAATGGCATTCAGGATGTTCATTAGGATGGTACCCCACTCCCCCAAACCATTTCTGGAAAAAGTCCATCAGTTGGTTTGGGCCTGGTTTGGTCATGGCCAACACTTGCTGAATCAACTCAAGATGATTGTCTATCTCGTGTTTATGGTCAGGAATATATGAACAGCATTCTTCTTGGATTAAAGCACACGTACCACCTCTCGCTGCTAGGGTGAAGTCGAGAGCCATGCAATTTTGGAGCACAACAGTTCTCATAGCATTCAGTTCATCAGTCACCAATTCGAGAGCAGAAAAAGTTACATTGCTCATTACTTCGAGAAGTTTCGACAGTTTTCTCAACTCCCAAATCAATTTCACTGCTCCATATGCTGGTAATATGCCTGCCCACGATATAACGCTACCACTCAAGTCCATGTGTGTCAGTTCTTTGCCTATGGAATGATGGTCTTTCCAACGTGCATCGATTTGTCCCACTGGATTCACAGGTTTCTTGATGACCTCTCGGACATTTCGAATTTTTCCTCGAGGCAAAACTGCAGGGTGTCATATGGCCGGAACCAGGTAACCCAAAAAACAACTGCCGGACCAATTCTCAGGTAGCCACTTATATGCCTTTCTGCCACACACAAAATAACAGTCCTCTACATTAGTAGTAACCTTGCTATGAATATACACTTGCCCTGCATGAAACATTTTTCTATCAACTATAGACAGCTGTTTATAAAGAACAGAATTATGTTTTACTTCATCAAGTGTTTTATGCATCAATCCAAGAAATGAATCATAGTTTGTATTACAATAAAGATCTACTTTGTTACCTTTAGTGTAACATCTATAAGGAACAGTCACATTACAATTGCTCCAACCCACATGAACAGTATGATTTTTATAAAAAACGCACAGTTCCCTTTTGTGGAACAGACAAGTGCAATGCTATTTTATCTTGTGATGTAATGGTTGAGGTATCATAAATCAAGTTTTCCCAGGTCTCATTGACCCCTAGGGGGACCGTAGTCATTAATAACCCCCCGTATGCTGTCGGCAAAGCTGTGCAAACCCAGCAATTCAAAACATTGAAAGTCTCAGCATACACATATTTAATTGCCTGATAAGTGTTAAAGTTTT